>NC_000068.7:5410000-5482500 GCF_000001635.26 Mus musculus | reverse complement strand
TTTATGGTTGATCTGAAGTGAAGTGGGAAAGAAGGGGAGCAGGTCCTTACCTGCAGCACTTACCCCAGGCGCATGCCATGCCATGCCAATCTATGGTACGATACAAGACGATATGCCCCATTGCTTATTGGTTCTCTCACCTCCCATCAGTGTCATGGACTGACCATCAAGCTTTTAACAGATGGAACTTTGGGGAAAACTTATCTAAACCATAGCAACAACACATTCTAGAATTGCTATTACATCTTTTTTTGTTGTTGTTTTTGGTTTGTCCTATCCTTACTGGTAGCTGTGTGAGGCATATCCTGACAATGGTCAGCTCCTTGTTACCATTGAAGAAGGTCAACCATTTGTCTTGTGACTTGTAGCTGGAATTTGAACCTGTGTTTGTGGCTCAGTGGTCGCCCACCCTCACTACATTTCTGTCCTGTGACCGGTTGTTCTCATCATCAGTTGTATCCTTCTGTCATCTTCCTGCATGAGATTATTGCCATCCTAGTGACGCCCTTCCTTAATCGAGTGGATGAGTGACCCTGTCACTGATTGCAATTCGGGTATAGTTTAATCAGCTGTCTCTGTGGCATATTTCCAGAAGTTTCTTTCACATGTAGTCTTTTCCTCCCTTGGATTTACCATGCAGAATTATTTGTCAATAGGACAAAAACACACTCATTGTTGCTATGTTCCAAATTCCCAAAATACACAGGTTCATCTGATTCTGGAACAATCCTGGGAATGGAGATATATATAATGGAATATATATTAGAATATATATAATGGAATATATATATATATATATAATGGATATATATATATATATGGATATATATATATATAATGGATATATATATATATATATATATATATAAAATGGAGCTATATATATAATGGAGCTATACATATAATGGAGATATATATATTGGTTTTTCGAGACAGGGTTTCTCTGTGTAGTCCTGGCTGTCCTGGAACTCACTTTGTAGACCAGGCTGGCCTTGAACTCAGAAATCCGCCTGCCTCTTATTTTTCATTTAACAATCGAGAAGACAGAGGTCTGGAGCGAGTGTGTTGCTTTCCCTCCCACACCCCCATGTGGGCCTGGTTGGCTTGGCTTCCTCTCTGGCAGTGTAGCTGAAGGCCATGCTCTTGATCACAGTTTTCTGCGGCTTACTCGTAGCTCCTGTTCAGCTGCAAATCTTGAGCCGCACACGAGCTTACCGAAGGATGCCCCCATTGTTTGCACCTGCCTTCAGAGCCCTCCAGAACCAGTGGCTGCTGATTTTATCAAGGTTCGTTTTTAGGTATTAAGAGAGGTACTTCTGCACAGGACCCCTTTTTTTTCTCCACGTGGCCGACGGTGTCAGCAGTTCACGGTCACTGTCCCTTTTGCATGTGCGGCATTGGAGATGGGATGAGAACGTTCTTGACACTCATTGACAAGCTGTTCCACTGAGGCATGAGCCCCCAGAAGCTTGGGCTGGAGGAAATAAAGTGACAGTTGGGCTCTCCTGTCACCTACACAGTCTGCTGTGGAAAGTTCCCTCTGATCCCAGTTCCTGCCCCACCTTCTTCTCGCGTCTGTTTGGAGTGAGCAGGTGTTACCTTTGTGTTCTGACAAAGCAATGCCTAGCACTCTCTGCTGGTTTCTTTCTGGGAAGGGAAAGAGGGGAAGAAAAATAGAACAGTTGTACGTAGTTTACTAGGAAAAGGTAAAATTAATTAGGGATATTACAAATTTCCCTGTGCTCATAAGCCTTTAACTCGATTTGTTCTGTAACAAGCTGTAGATCTATGGAGTAAACACAAATAATTATCTGAAAATGAGATGTTTCCAGTAGATGCTGAGTTTTTGCTCGTCTAAAACAAAACAGAGCAACCCTAAGCCAAGTATTGCCCTTGTGTTCAATTTGCTTTATTGTGATTTCTGACATTACAATTTTATTTAATAAACTCCGTGCTTGATGCCATAAAAACATCTCGTTCCAAGGTCTTGAGCTGTCAACAAGCACATTTCCAGGTAACATAAAGTAAAATAGATGAAGGGACACAGCACGGGGTCTGGACAGCCGTTCTCAAGGTTGGCATTCCCCTGCACACGCTCCGATGTCTCCCTTGTGGCGATCAGAGCATCAGACTCCCCCAGGAGTGAAGAGAGAAACCTCAGTGCTGTTGTTAACTGAAGAGCTTGTTGCGTGGGAAGGTCTTGATTGCAGCCATTACAAGTTTACCTCTGCTTCTCTTTCAACCTCCACACTATCTTGTCGAGAAAGTGCATCAAAGTAGCTCTTGCTGTTCCTGAGCCTGATTGCACCATTACTAGTTTACCTCTGCTTCTCTTTCAACCTCCACATCATAGTGTTGAAAGTGCAACAAAGTAGCTCTTACTGGTCTTGCACTTCTGTTATGTAAAACTGGATCTCCAGGTTTTCTCACAAGGCTTCCTTCCTCGGCACTCAAGCCAGTGTTCTTTGGTAAGATCATCCAAAGCCGGGGATTCTGGGTACCAATGAAGGAACATCCACCAAGGCTTTTGGGTTTGTTCTGTGCATACAGTCATATTTCATGGTGTCTGTTGGTATCTTCCAGTGCTATGAATGAACAAGGAAAGGTTATAGTAATGATCATGGTGGCTGATGGCATGTCAGATAGAACACAGCTGAACAGAGAGGCATGGTTGTTGTATTAGTCAGGGTTCTCTAGAGTCACAGAACTTATGGATAGTCTCTAGATAGTAAAGGAATTTATTGATTACTTACAGTCGGCAGCCCAATTCCCAACAATTGTTCAGTCGCAGCTGTGAATGGAAGTCCAAGGATCTAGCAGTTACTCAGTCTCACGTAGCAAGCAGGCGAAGGAGCAGGAGCAAGAGCTAGACTCCCTTCTTCCAATGTCCTTATATTGTCTCCAGCAGAAGGTGGAGCCCAGATTAAAGGTGTGTTCCACCACACCTTTAATCCCAGATGAAAGGCTTAGCCCAGATTAAAGGTGTGTTCCTTAAACTCGGAGATTCAATCTTCTGGAATCCATAGCCACTATGGCTCAAGATCGTCAAACCAAGATCCAGATAAGGATCTCCAAGCCTCCAGATAAGGGTCACTGGTGAGCCTTCCAATTCCGGATTGTAGTTCATTCCAAATATTGTCAAGTTGACAACCAGGAATAGCCACTACAGTTGTCATATGAGCCATATCTTGCTTTTGGGTAGAATATGCATTAGAAGATCATTTATGCTAATTATATATAATGGCTTCATTATGACATTTTCACATGTGTGTATCATCTATTTTGATCATAGTCATTCTCCATTACCCTCTCTCTTGTCCCCTTCTTAGACCCATTGATTCCCTTCTTCTTTCCAAATACTTCTGCTAATATTGTTATGGTGTGTGTATGTGTGTGCATGTGTATGTATATTTGTGTGTGCATGTGTACGTGTGTGTACGTGTATGTGTGTGTATATCCATGGGTGTGTATCTGTGGGTGTGTGTCCCAACAAGTTGCTCAAATGAGCACGGCTGAAGGGTTGCTTCTAAGAGCAAAGGTATCTCTCCTTCCCTCTCTCATCAATCATTAACTGCCTTGAAGTCCTCAGGGAAAGTGAGGCCAGATGAGGCTTCTTGCCTCGTGAGGTGCTAGCTCTCCATTGACAGGAAGTTGATGGGCCCTTTCCTGTCCAAGGCTTACAAGTAAGCACAGTTGCTGTGGGTTCAAGAGTGCAATGGTCACGTCTTCCAAGCAGGGAGGACTATTCTGAAACAGCACTCCTTCCCTTCCTCCTGCTCTTGAATTCTTTGGGTCTTCTTCTGAGCTATTCTCTGAGCTTTGGGATGGTGATACAGATGTCCCATTTATGGTAGAATGCTTACCGGTCACTCAGTCTCATCTCTGGCTCTTAGTCTCTGCATTACCTTTGCCCGATACGAGAAGAACCTTGTCAGGGTGGAGAGAGAGTTCAGTGGTCAAGTAGAAGACTCAGGCTCAGTTCCCAGAAAATATGTGGCAGCTCACAAAGGTCTGCAGTTCCTGTTCCAAGCCCTCTTCTGGCCTGTGCAGGCACTGCATGCAGGTGATGCACAGACATAATACATATTCGGAAAGCACATATACACATAAAAATAAAAATGGACAAGCCTTTACCAAAGTGAAGAAGAAGGAAAAATGACTTCTTTGACCAAAGTCAAGCTGAGCACTGATCTATAGGCATGGACATAAATAGAAGGCAATTTCATGTCTTAGCCCAAATCTGTCACATTGACATTTGGAGCCATTTGTCAACTAGTTCCCTGACTCTGATAGCCTTTTTCGCCATCATCTCTCCTCTGGTGGACATACTTCTGCCTCTGGGCCTTCATCTCATAGGACTTGTTGTATGTCCCTTCCCTTTGCCTCTATACATACCTCATGGTTTCTCTTCTTACCCAAGTTCTACCCAGTGAAAGCTGCTTTGTTTGTCTTTCTGGCAAGGCTCCAGTGGTTTTTCATCCCTCTCTTTATCCCCCTTCTTGAACTTCCCCTTAGACCTTTTACTGCACTACACAGGGTAGGATTTTGTAGGTGTCTCCCTTGGTATGAGTAGAGTCTTCAGAAGGGACCCCTCTGAAGGAATAGGAGATAAGGAGGCATGACTAAGAAGATGAAACACCAGAGAGAGTGATGGTAGCCCCTTTCCTGTAACAGAGAGAAAATGCCTTGAAAGAAGAGAATAATCCTTAGGATTCCCTCTCAATGTAAGGATTTGAGATCAAATGAACAAGTATAAGCAAAGCCAAACCAAGCCTAAACAAATACAATCTGGTCTTCCCTGACTAGCCTGGAGCACTTTGTACACCAGGCTGGTTTCAAATTTCCAGCCAGAGGAGGGAAAATTAACATTTCAAATTACTGAGGCAGCCATGAAAAGGTAAGCCATTGTCCCACATTTTACTGCTGCTGCTGTTCCTCAGGTAGGACACCTGAGGCCACGGACTTGAAATGGATAAAATAGAGCCAGTCATCAGGTGGATGGAGGGAAGACATTTGTCACCATGTGAAGTTTTTTCTTTTTCCAATTTTTTATTAGGTATTTTCTTCATTTACATTTCAAATGCTATCCCAAAAGTCCCCTATACCCTTCCCCCACCCTGCTCCCCTACCCACCCACTCCCACCTCTTGGCCTTTATCCAGGGCCACCAAACACTACAAGAGCTGGAACTTTCGGTGTCTGTTGCCAACAAACCCTTGCAAACTGGGGTCTCTCTGCAGCATTTTGTGGAATGAATGAGTGAATGACATAAACTCTAAAGCACCACCCAGTTGTTGCCCATCAGTAGTTTAGCCCAGCTGGTCCTGGTCCTGGTACTGGTCCTCTGATTGATGGGCAATGCCACCCTCATCACTGTGACTTCGAATTCTGTTCATCATTGATCTGCTAACTATAGTTAACTTTCACTTTTCTCATGCTCCAGAGCCCTCTCTGGTATGACATTGGGTTATTTTAGGAGGGGAGAAGAAAGTGGTTTTTTATCAGAAACAGGAAATTCATGGAATGAGCCATAGTTGATCTATTTATAAGAACAACCCCCAAAAGCAAGCGCCTTTACATTGATGGCAAAGAGCAAGAAGGCTCCTCCTGTGGCTGGGAAGTCACGGTCAGAACAGCTACAGAGTCAGACCATGCCAAGCCTTGCAGAGCACTGTTAGGAGCCTGGAGGACAGTCTCATGTGGGGGAAGTGCTTATGTTTTGTCCTTAGGTAGAGGACTGCAGATCTGCCCTGGACCTCATGGGAAACTTTAGGTGATAGGGACAAAAGGTGGCGCACATGGTTGATTTTCAAGGTTACCCTGGTGTTCTAATTCCCTTTCTATCGCTGTGATAAAACAGCCTGACCCAAAACAACCTAGAAGAAGACGGGACTGCTTTAGTTTACAGGCTAAAGCTGAGATACGTCACTGAGAGATGAGCAGGCAGGACATCCCCCCTAACCCTACCCCAGCAGGAACCGGAAGCAGAAACCTCGAAGGGATCCTGCAGGACCCGGAAGCAGAAACCGCACGAAGGGATCCTGCTCGCAGACTTGTGCTTAGGTAGATTTCTTATCTAACCCACTCAGGGAACGGCAGCCATGCAGTTTCCCTGGGCTGTAGATTCCTTATCTAACCCACTCAGGGAATGGCAGCCATGCAGTTTCCCTGGGCTCTTTTCCCTGACCGAGCCTTTTCATAGTGATCAACAATCAAGACAGTGCCCTCCAACATGGCCACAGGCCAATCCTTTAACTGAAGTGGTCTTCTCAGACAACTCTAGGCAGTGTCAGGTTGACAGGTAAGGATGGCAGCCATACTTGACTCACAAGAGCTTTCTAGTCACCTGTTCAAGAAGGCTTCCAGTGCATCTTGGTTGAAAGGGCTCCCACTGCCCCTACCATGTTGTCTGTAGAGAACTATATGTCCTTGATCCCCCTTCTTCCCTCCCTCCTGTCCTTTCTCAAGCTATAGAGAATGGAATGTGAGGTGACTTATTTGGGAGAAGAAAGACAATACAACCCCTAAAACCTCCATCTGCTTTGCTGGGAGTCACCTCCAAACAGACAGATATCCCCATGCTCTTCTGGAAGATGTTCTCAGCCATATGACAGTCCCCAACTGACCATCCCATGGTTCCCCCAGTCATCCTTCAGGTAGCAGTTCAACGGGGACAACAAAGCACAAGGTACAAGGTCACTGGGTGTCACAGGGACCAAAGAGCTGCTGTTCCCACTTAGACAGTGCACGTGCCTTCTCTTCCATTAGACTGCCTGACTATACATGGACTGTGCGGCAGTACTCCAGGGTGTTCATACAACCTTTCCTTCCCACAAGCTGGATGTCACTATAGTTCTTGAGTTTCCACAGAGGCAAGTGTTGCACACCCACAGAGCTAGAGTGCAGTATGGTTTTCTTCCTATTGGTGTGTTAGCATTCACAATTCTCTGTTGCCAAGAGGTGAGTGTCAGTGACCACCAAGGCAAGTACTTCATCATCACGTTAACCAGCATCTTAATTTTTAAAAAAATGATTACATTTAATTTTTCTGGGAATGTATGCATTCTTAATTTGCTCTATCCATTTCATAGAACCCGGGATCCCTTGCCCAGGGAATGGCTCCGCTCACAAGTTAAATGGGTCTTTCCATGTTCATTAATCCAATCTAGATAATCCCCCATAGGCAAGCATAGATGCTAATATTTCCTAGATAAACCATAACAGATGTTTAGAGTCTTGCCCCTCAGTGGCGAGGGTTGAGGGGATTAGATCTCTGCAAGGCGACAACACTGTCCTATCTGGGCTTTTAAGGTAGTGATTGTGAGTAGGATCTGGCCACACTGGCAGCACAATCAGGAGAAGATCATCTTTCTCACTTCCTTGGCCATCATTTGTGTGCTCAGTCATTCATGTGGCAGGCGCCCTGATTGCACTGCTGTGCACTGTGACATAGGATCCCACTGGGAGCCAGGCAGACTGGTCTCCACATTGATAGGATTTCCATCAGAGGGTAAAGAGCCAATGCACATGGATAGTAAATGAAAAAAATGCAGTGGCAGATAAGCAGCCATGAAAGATAAGAGAGAGTATGGTATTGGGTGGGTAGGATAGAGGGGGAAGGTTTGAATGGCCATGGCTTATATATTGCGAGTCCAGAATACACCAGTTTCATGATGGGAATGGCTTGGGATTGGCTTGCAGAGGCCACTGAGAGCTGCCATGTCCTGGGACTTCAGCATGGCTAAAGCAGGAAGCTGGTCCCTTTTCTTTCTTTCTCAAGAAACCCAGTGCCCTGTAAGCTATTGGATTTAGTAAGTGATTTGATAACCCGAGTCAGTGTAAACACTTTAGACTTCATTAGCGGTAGTAGATCAGGTATGACTGTCTTAGTTACTGTTCTGTTGCTGTGAAGAGACCTAGACCAAAGCAACTTACAGAAAGAAGGGTTTCATTGCGAGCTGACTTACACTTTCAGAGAGGAAGTCCGTGATCATCGTGCCAGGGAGAGTGGTAGCGGGTAGGAAGTCATGGTGCTGGAGCAGAATCGAGAGGTCACATGATCTACAAGTTGCAGGGGCGGGGGGGGGGGGGGAAGAGAGGGAGAGAAGGAGAGGGGGGAGGGGAGAGAGGGGGAGGAGAGAGAAACAGAGTCAGGGAGAAACAGAGAGAGACACAAAAAGACACACACACACAGAGAAGGGGGGGTGAGATTGATCTTTGCATGGGCTTTTGAAACCTCCAAGCCCACGCCCAGTGACACACATCTCCCAACAAGAACACACTTCCTAATTCTTTCCAACCAAAATAGCCCACCAACTGGAAACAGAGCTTTCATGTATAGCCTTTATGGGCTATTCTCATTCAAACTACCACAGGCATACAGTTGTGTTTCTTTACCTGTTGTTTGCTGAATGTCCTCTGAGCCCATGGGACAGTGCAGTGGATCCTGAACTCAAGATACATGTTCTAGGACAGGTGGAAGGATGGACACGCCATTAAAAGAGAAGAGGACCCTGGGCCCTTTCCCAGGCTGGACCAAGGGCTCTCTGCTAGTCACAGCTTTCCTTCTGCATTTGCAAGAGTCAACAGACAATGAAAATGGGGCCTACATAGTTTACTTGGTAAAACTGATTTTATTTTTAGTGCTAAGCCTAAGTTGAGAATGAGAGCAATGAGCTGTAGAGTGAAGCGGGGCATTTTATCTCATAGCGATTAATCCTTTTCTTTTTTCCTGTCTGAAACACGTACTAACTGATAAAAGCCCAGACTTTCTTTTTGTACATTTAAATGATATTTCATAGAATATTTTATTAGTGACAGTTCACTACTTAAAATGCACATTTCAGTAATGAACTGCAATTCACTAGATGCCTAAGAGAACGGAGAAATCTAAACCTGGTTTGCTATGCAAGCTTCCCGTGCAGACAGGTTAACCGCTTTCCAAACCACCCTTGGGAATCTAACCTTTTGAGTGTGGTAAAAATGTATGTAATGTAATATTTCCTGTTAGCTGTGCTTGAGACTTTCCGTGACATTAAGCCACTGTTGAGTGACTCTCAACCCATTATCCATCCAGACAGATGTTTTTCTCTGTCATAGCCTTTGGAGTGTTTAACAGTTTCTTGTGCTAATGGATATGTCCCACTTTACTAGCTGTGACTGTCCTTGGTTTTATTTTATAAATGGTAGCTTGTTGAATTCCCATCAGAACTGTATAAGGGGACACACACACACTTATGATATAGATCTGTATATTAGTTAGAAGTGTGGGATTAAGTAGCAGCTTTCAAGCGATATAGCAAACAGAAGATGGATGGGAATTTGAACCCATGTCTCTCTGAACCAGTGGCCTTTTCTGCTGTATTGCAGTGCTGATTTTCCAGTTAGAAACGTTGAGAGTCTGCTCCTACTGTGTAACTGTTTCCAGCACAGGTTGGGCTAGTGTGAATGTTTTCCTCAGAATGCTGGCCACATTCCCTTTGAACATCAATTTTTGTTTTGCTCTGTAAATTTGAGGAGCCACTGAGCACCAACAAACTAGGCACCTGTAAAAGCCACTGAAAATTAAGTGGCCTTTCTGTTTTAATTTTTTTTTTTTTTACGGTGCTAGGGTGTACGGATCCTGAGTCTGCTGTGCCACAGGGCTCAGGCCGCTCAGGGAGGCAGGACGTAGGGAGTTTGACTGCACTTACAAGCTGTCACTGGGCAGATGTCATGGTGTGGGGAAGCCACAGGACAGTACTCCAGGGGGCACTCAGGGTCCCTGGGCCTGCAAGGAGCCTGGGGCCGTCTGGTTCTTGGGCTCTGGACACCCAGGTGCTGCTGGATGCTGTGGAAGAGCTTAGAACAAAGTGGGGACCAGCAGGCTGGATTTAGCCTAGGGGTGGGGATAAAAAGTGGGGACGCTCCGGCTGATCCCAAGGGAATAGTTCGTGGCTGGGAGTGCAGAGAGGTCTTCTATGGGAGATTAGGCAACCGCTCTATAGGCAAAGGCCTCCATGGCTCCCCAGGGCGGATTCTGGTGAGAAGACGCAGTCCAAGGTTTTAAGGCATTTATTCTCATGACTGAAAGTGGATCAGTAAAACAGTACCCTACTTCTCAGGGTGGGCCTGAGGTTAAATACCTTTTGTATGGAGGAGTGTCTGAGAAGGAAAGCTTATTGGCTAAACCCTCCAGGCCTTTAGTTACCTCATTAAAATGGAGATCTGTCATTAGTCTACCTGACCACAGGTCACATCCTCTATCTGTGGAGGGGTTTGCTGCGTTGCCCTTATATATGACTGATGGCCACAAATCATGGAGGGCTGCGGCCTCATGCCAGGAGCCTGGTGCCCAGGAACAGTCAGACACCTGCCATCCCTTTAAAGTCACCAGGGTTTCGAGCCTTAGCTCAACCGGGAACAAGGCTACCTTTCATAGCCCTACACTAGGAATGGAACACTGGGCCTTGTACATGGGAGAATGTCACTCTACCTTCGAGGTTCTTTCTCATTGGACTCAGTGGATGAGGATTTGGACACCTAGATCCTTATCATGTGACTATGTCATAGGCTTTGTCTTTGGTAATCCTTGAGCCTAGTAAGACTGACTGTCTTAGTTACTGTTCTGTTGCTGTGAAGAGATGCAGTGACCAAAGCATTTAATTGGACTGGCCTCCAGTGTCAGAGGCTTAGTCCATCAACATCATGGTGAGGAGCATGACGGCAGGCAGCAGGCAGGCATGGTGGAGGCCAAGTAGCTGAGAGCTTTACATTTCTCCACAGGCAATAGATAGGGGGCAGGGAGGGGGGCTGGTGTGGGCTTTTAAAAGGATACAGGGGAAGTGGACCTGCTTAGAAAGGTTCTTTGGAGCAACTCCTGTCTGTGTTGTCTGGAAATCGGCAGTTCAGTTCCCAGGTTAGCGGGCCACAGCAACTCTGTACACTAACCAACACCCTGCGGATACCCCAGCACCCCATTTGGGTAGAGTTAGGTTAGCAACAGCAATGACATGACCTAGCAGAGACAGCCAGGCCCCAGCCTTGGCTCAAGTCAGCAGGAAGGACCCAGAGAGACACCAGGAGGTGTTCTCTGCTGTGCCTCTCTCTGGGAAGCAAAGACCAGCGAAGATATGAGACCCACAAATGTTTTACAGCCAGCTGTCCCAGGAAGCCAAGCTCTGTCTCCGTCACCCCATGGAGTCTATTTATACCCTCAAACATTACATGTTCTCCATGGGTCTTGCCTTAGCACAGGCACCCAATCAGCCTGAGTCCTTGGAAGTGGCAACAGACTGCAGTACAACACCATAGGTTTTTGGGTGCATTTCTCTCTACAGAGCCCTGACAAATGCAGCTCAACTATGCAATGTAAGGTGGGCCAATACATTTGTGTCCTTAGCAAAGAGTCCTTCATCACGTGTCCTTTCATGTGCTTGCTTTAGCAGAACATCCTCTCTCCTGTATCTTCTTCAGTGAAATGTTCCTTCATGAGTCTGCTTTAGCCTTTCACACCTGTGTCCACGTTAACATAATGTTCCTTCACATGTTTGTCCTTGCAAAACACCACCCAACCACCTTTCCAAAGAACCCTTGAGTTTCTACTTCCAACACAACTCCTCATCCTTCAAACAGCTTATTAGCTGGAGACTAAGTATGCAAATATTTGAGTGTATGAGGGCCATTCTCATTCAAACCACCACACTGACTTAGCTTCATTTCCTGTTGCTGTCATAAAAATATCCTGTCAAAAGCTGCTTAATGGGAAAAGGATTTAGTTAGATCACAGTCCCATGTTACCATCTTTATTAGTTATTTTTATTGCTGTGATAAAATACCATGACCAAGACAATTTGTAGACAGAAGGGTTGTTTGGCTTATGATTCCAGTAGGATGAGTCTCTCATGTTGGGGAATCATGGCAGCACGCAGCACACATGGTGGCTGGAGCAGAAGCTGAGAGATCATGTATTGAACAGCAAGCAGGAAGCTGAGAGTGAACACAAAATGGAGCATGGCCTTTGAAACCTTAAACCTACTCCCAGTGATACAGTGATACACTCCCTTCAGTAAGGCCATACCTTTTAAACTTACCCAAACAGCACTACCATCTTAGGACTAAGCATTCATTTGCCCAACGCTGTTGGGGACATCTTATTTAAACTACCACAGAATTCATCATAACAAGGAAGTCACTGTGGCAAGAGCTTGGGAGAGCTTATTACACACATTAATAATCAGGCATAAAGAGCAATAGATGCATGCATGCAACTTTCACAGCTCACTTTCTCCTGTCTTACACAGTCCAGGATCGCCTGCCTAGGGAATGGCACCACCCATGGTGGGAGGGTCTTCCTACCTTAATTAATGTAGTCAAAGTCATTCCTCACAGGCTTGCTCAAAGACCCCTTTTCCCAATGATTCTAGGATACGTCAGATTGACAATTACCACTAACCAGCTCAAGGAAGCTGTTCTGCCTTGTTTACCTTTTTGCTCACAGAAGAAGGCACCCAGGTCCCTTATGCAATCACGCAGACATACTTTTCCTTCTTAGTCTCACATTTGACTAGGTACATGTGGAAATGCCAGCACCAGAAAAGGCCCAAAGAAGAGTCCTGCTGCTATAGAATCTGCTATGTGAAGGTAAAAGCACACATGCATCGGTAATTCTTTGGAAGATACACCCTGTTAGCACAGTAAAGAGCTAGCAGCTAAGCATCCTGACTCCTTTAGCCTTTGAGCTACTATATTAAGCATATCACTCAGATGGGAACACCAACCATGTGGCAGCAGAGGGAAAGAAATGTGTTCTTTCTAGAGTTTGACATGCAAATAAGAAGGAGGATCCTGCAAAGGCACAAGCGAGCTTTTAATCTTGGAGTAAGAGAAGGCCACCGCAGCCTAGTGATGTCATCTAATCCCCTGACCTGTGCCTCCAGCCCTCAAAGACAAGGGAATGGTGGGGGTAATGGGAGAGAATTCCAGAGACCTTTGGTGCAAGAGGGGCCTCTGGAAATGGAAGGGTGTCCTGCTGAGGTAGGAGGAGCCCTTCTCCCCATCTTATCCCTTTCCACCCACTTACGGAATATATCACTCACTGACTAGAAATACAGTGAGAGGGACCAGGGATAGGGAAAGGCCAAGCTCCTAGACTCTTCCTCTTTCTTTCTCATGTGTAAAGGGAAAGAGTTCTTCTTTCTTGCCCCCTCCACCCTCAGTTATTTGAAGGCCCCAGCATTGCCTTCCTCTCAAAGTCAATATGCCTGGTCTAATCTAGCCCTTGATTTTGGTATTACTCATCCATATCCATATTCATATCCATATTGACCCAGACTCCTCCTCCGTTCCTCATCTCTTTACAATGCCACTACTCCAAATCCTGAAATTCCCCAAGCACCTAGCTCTCTATCAAATTAGGCCTGTCGTTACTATTCCTTCTGCTTTTCAAGGTGTGTGTGTGTGTGTGTGTGTGTGTGTGTGTATGTGTATATGTGTGTATGTATATATGTGTGTGTGTATGTGTGTGTGTATGTGTATATGTGTGTATGTGTGTATGTGTGTGTATGTGTGTGTGTGTATGTGTGTATATATGTGTGTATGTGTATATGTGTGTGTATGTGTATATATGTGTATATGTATGTGTGTGTGTGTGTGTGTGCATCCTTTGTTTCCTACCCTTACCTCCCTTTTCTTGGATAAATCATAGTTATTCTTTCTTTTCAGAAAGTCTCCCCTGGGCCAACTAATGAATCTTAACCTTGCAGTCACCCAAGAAGCAGTGGGCAGGCTGACGTCTCCAAAGACAATCCCCGTTTTCATTGTCTTCCTAAGCTGGAGCTTAGTGCATGTTTACTGAAGGAGCAGGCAATCCAGCCCACGTCGGCTGTGTATCTTCCCTACCTACCCCCAGCTCATATCATCTGATCTATAAATGAAGACAAATAGTGGGAGGCAGGGAGGCAGGGGGTAGGGGGGTGGGGAGGGCAGGGGAGGCAGGGAGGAAGGGCTTGCTGCCAGCCACCTTCCCTCTGATAGAGTAGATAAGCGTCCACCCACCCGACTACTCTCCCTCCTCTTCCTTGCTACCATCTAGAATGTTCCTGCCTTGCTGCTGCCTTTCTTCCCACCCTGGAACATTATCTTCATATGGCGAAGGTGTTTAGAGGACTAATACTTCACTAACTCCTAGAAATAGTGTTTGGCTTCTGTTTGTTAAAGATATAAATGATAGAAACCAGAGGGCTCCAGTAAAGAGGACTTTTACCATACAAAAGACAAAACCTGTTTTCCTTATTTCCCTTTGCAAATATGGAGAAAGAACTTTGCCATGTCTCGTGTGCGTGCATGTGTGTGTGTGTAGTATGTATGTGTGTGCTGTGTAGGTATATGTGTATGTATATATGCATGTATATGTGTATATATTGGTGTATGTAGTATATCCACATATATGTGTGTTGTGTGTATGCATGTGTATGTATGTTCATGTGCATGTATGTATGTGTGTGATGTGTACTTATGAATATATCTATATATCTATATGTGTGATGCGTCTGTATGTCTGTGTGTGTATATTTGACTCCCAGAGGCAAAAAGAGGCTTCAAGTAAACTCTGCCCCTGCTCGAAGGCTCTATCAGGAACATTTTCATTTGCATCCCCTCTAGGACACAATCATGTGAAAACTTGTTTTAAGGGAGAGCTAATGTTTATTTAGCTTATAATTAACATTTTGTTTGGCTTTCTGTGTGTGGGGTGTCCATCTGTTTATTATTTGTTTAGTTACTTCGATTTGCATATCACTGTGTTAATTACCATGTAATTTAAGCCCTTAGGTATTTCTCATGATAATGTTCTTGGAAAAGGATTTCTATTTAACCCTGAGATGACAAGTGAACATATACTTCTTATGTGGGGTTTCTATCTCTAGCTCCTGCAGCTGAGTTGAGGCCATCTGTACATCAAACTTCCTCAGGAAGAGTTTCCTGGGGATCTACTTACACAATTCATGCTTTTTGAGAGCATTAGAAGATCAAGCTCTGTGACTTAGGGAGAGTGAATAGATCTGTGGATGTGGTGTGTGAGAAGCCCCACCCCCACCCCCTGCGGAGGACAGGGGTTCTTATTTCTACTCCATACAATAATAGCTCCTTCCCTCGCTGACAAGGGTTAGTGTTCCTAGCACTGCTCCTAGAAAACTTTTTGTTGCCTTGTCAGTGAATAGGCTTTGCCTCTGCCCCTTCCAAATTAGACAGAGCTCTGTCTGAGTTACAGAGTTCACCAGCAGAAGAGGCCACCCATGACATAACCACAGAAATCCCCGCCATGGTATCCAGCAAGCTCCTGTTGCACTCTGTTCTTGGCTGCCATGCTATGAGGGATTGTGATGTCCATCTCACAGGTAGGCACTTTGTGACCTAGCTCTAAGCTCCCAATATATTTGCTACTCGATATATGTCTCCCAATAGAACTGAGTCTCATTAGGAGATATTTTAAGCTTATTGGATGAATAACAAGCATGCAGTCTCAGAGGCAAGCAGTACTTCATTTTCTCAGTGGAAACCTTGAGGGAAACAGCTCTAAGCAAATCTAAACTTTCCTGTCATGAGCTGTAACCAGGTTAACATTTCCATCTCTGTGTGCTTAGTGAAAAGGACGGTTTATACATGCTACACATTCTCAAAGGCTATCCCTGACCAGAGCAGTCTCTGTCTCTGGGCATGTGCCACGCTGTAATCGTGTTTGTTCCAGGTGTCAGACCTCGGCCTTCCCACATGTAACAAGCGTTTTCTCATCGCATTGCAGTGTGGGAAAGGCTGTAAGTCTGCACTCAGCTGCTCATGGGAGGTGAGAAATTCTTCCTTCCACATTGGTTATGGGGAATACTATGTCAGTAACCACAGATAACCTATAGGTGATGAAAGAGTTCTTTGTGAATGGTAGAGGTCAGTAATTTCGACTTGCCATGTAGCCAAGTAGGCCTTGAACTCTCAACCCTCCTGTGTCTGCTTTTTGAGTGCTGAGGTCACATGCGTTCACCACCTTACATGTACTTACAATTCAGCTTTTTTTGTTTTTAATTTAAATTTCAGTCCTGGGGATTTAAGCTAGGACATCACATGTGAAAGGCAAATAAGTGCGTCGTTGTTGAAATCGAGCCATAGCCCTTATGTACAATTTTGATAAACAACTTAAATTTGCTTAATGAATAGATTGTTCAGAAGTCAGAACTTTTAAACCTGTGCAGCTAAGGAGGCAAAATGATTCTGGACAAGAGGGAACAGGACCCTTGGAGTCCCAGGGTTTTGGGATAAAAAGTGCTATCAAGACATGCCACTAATAATGGATTTGCTGCACACTTTTGACACAGGTGGGCTTTGCGAACCTATACCTGCCATGGTGTATTGTAAGTATTGATTTACCGACTGTTTTTTTTTTTTTTTTATCAAAGCCAGAACAGTGTGCCATTTTTCCAGCATGTGCATGAGACATCTTTAATAAATGGTTCTTGAATGAGTTAATATTTATCCTTGTAGATGCCATAGAAAAATAGAAACTAAACTATACCACAATGAAATGGCTACCTCATTGACTAAGTAGGCATAGCCAATGACTCCAGAATGGTGAACCAACATAAAATTGAAAGGAAATCTGTGGTAGTTTGAATATGCTTGGCCCAGGGTGTGGCACTATTGGGATGTGTGGCCTTTTTGGAGTAGGTGTGGCCTTGTTGGAGGAAGTGTGTCAGTGTGAGTGTGGGCTTTGAGAGCTTCCTCTAGCTGTCTGAGGATGCCAGTCTTCTCCTGTTTGCCTTCGGAATAAGATGTAGAACTCTCAGCTCCTCCAGCACCATGCCTGCTTGAACCCTGCCATGCTCTCGACTTGATGATAATGAACTGAATCTCTGAACCTGTAAGCCGGCCTCAATTAAATGTTGTCCTTATAAGAGTTGCCTTGGTCATGGTGTCTGTTCACAGCAGTAAAACCCTAAGACAAAATCCTAAGGAGTTTCTGCAGTCTGGCTTAGAACATATTCTTTCCAGTATGGAAAGAAAATGCTTGCAGGAAGACATGAAATGCCTGCTTATTCCGTTTACATATGGCCAGAATCTAGATCCAAAATCAATTAAGCAGGGGTCACAGGGGCTCACAGAGACTGATCTGACAATCAGGGATCCCGCATGGGTCTGTTCTAGGCCCTGTTGCAAGTATGCTATGGTTGTGCAGCTTGGTGTCTTGTGGGACTTCTAACAGTGGGAGCAGGGCTACCTCTGACTCTTTTGCTTGCTTTTGAGACTTTTTGCTCTGACTGGGTTGGCCTGTCCAGTACTAAGGGGAAGAACTGGGAGGTGGTGGAGGGACTGCGGTCAGCATGTAATATACAAGAGGAAAAGGTGTGTATACTGTCAAGCAGGAGAACTTGAGTTTGAATCCCCAGCCCTCCTCTGATTTCCCCACGTGCATAGACGGGCACACATACCTGCACATTCATAAGTGTGAGTGCGGAGGAGGTGGATACACACATATGCACGCATACACACTCACAATAATTTTGTTGGAATGAATCCCATAAACTGTGTGTGTGTGTGTGTGTGTGTGTGTGTGTGTGTGTGTTTGTGTGTGTGTGTAAAACTGTTAGGCACTAGGCATTTGCCCTTTTCCTTACAGTCTGTGGCTATTTGTGTTCTCTGGGTAGTGGGAGCCATCTTGGCTTCCTAACCTGTTTTCTGTTCCTCGAGGCCTATCTGAATAAACAGAAGAGAGTGGAATAAACCTTTTGATGTTTCAACGTTTATTTTTCTAACAAGAATAAGTGTGTATTTCCTCGTTAGTTTGAATGAGAGCGATGGGGGCCAGGAAGTAAAACCTTAGAATTCCGCCAATGATAATAAGCCTTTGACGTCCAAATCCACCTCCTTTCCTTTCCGTGAAAAGTCAGATTATTCAGTGTCTTAATGTACTTAGTGTACAACTGCTTCCTTATTTACTTAGCTGGTCTGGAAACTGGAAACTTCCACCTCTTTTCTCCTCACAAGTTGGCTTGTCTTAGCTGTTGGCCCCACCTGCCTGCCTGCCGCCAGCTGGCTTAGCCTGTTTCCAGTTTTCCTCCAAATTTCCTAGGTTTTTGTCAGCCTTATCTGAGGAACTGACAGACTGTAGTGGCCTCGAGCAGATTCGGCATCCCTGAGTTTCTGAAGGGGCTCCCAGCCTTTCCTACTGAATTATACATTTTCCTCATTGGCAGCGTGAGCTCTGATTCCTGTCTTCTGTAGCTTCACAGAGAAAATGTCTTTTGACATTATTTTTTCATAAGTCATCATAGTTAATATTAATTTCACATTAATATTGCTGCAGCATTACATGAGAAGTGTATATTCTTCATCTCTGAAGGAAGTAGAAATTAGTATCAGGAACTCATGTAGACATCTCTTATGTTAGGAATAGATTTTTTAAAAAATTTCTTTATTGTTATTTTGTGTGTATGTGTATGTGTGTATGAGTGTGTATGGGTGTGTATGGGTATATATGTGTGTGCATGTATGTATGGGTGTGTGTATGTTTATATGGATGAGTGTATGGATGTGTATATAGGTATGTGTGTGTGTGTCTGTGTGTATACATGTGTGTATGGGTGTGTATGCATGTATCTATGTATGTGTGTATATGGGTGTGTGTGTATGTGTGTATGTGTGAATGGGTTTGTGTATGTGTACATGGGTGTGTATATATGTGTGTGTATGTGTGTTTGTATGTATACATGGGTGTATATGTATGTGTGCATATGTGTATGTGTGTTTGTATGTATACATGGGTGTATATGCATGTGTGCATGTGTGTATGGGTGTGTGCATGTGGGTGTGTGCATGCATGTGTGTGTGTGTGCGTGTGTGTGTGTGTGTGTGTTGGGTTGGGCACATGCATTCCATAGCATGTGTGTGAAGTTCAAAGGTCTGCTTTTGCATTGTTCCCTTTCCCCTTCTCTTTCTGTACTTTTCAGAATTCTACCTGGGCTCTACCTCAGGTCTTCGGGCCTGCAGACTTTTAACTGCTGAGTCATCTGCCTGCCAGGGATGGTTTTCTAGTGCTCAGAATTCTAAATAGAAAGGGAAGACTGGCTAACCTTACTGATGATTTGAATCTATGACTTCTGGACCCCTCCCCAACTGCTATTTTCAGAGCATCCAGTCTTTACCCTTTGCCTTGGATCTTGTAGAGTTGCTCCAAAGTTCACACTTACCCCTGCTTGCCTCATTCTTTTTACATTGTTAAGGGGAGGGGAGCGCTTTCATGAAGTATATGAGGTACAGTTAACATCTCCCATACTCTTTAACAGAGCCAGCCATTTATCTGCCACTACCTTTTGTCAAGATTAATGCAGTGACATTCACTGTTAGTGTGCTATCACTTCTAATTTTGTTTCCAAACTCAGATATGAAGTAACACATTTTGTTTACACACAGAGAACGACAGTGAAGCATATAAATGTTGTACTCTGTGTGTGCGTCAGGATGTATTCGACCGTTGACAAGAAGATTCAAGGTGGCTTGGGCCCTAAGTGGGGCTTTGCTGGTTGTTGGATCATTGCTGAGATGTGTATGGCGAGACTTATACAGGGTTGACAGAGTAAGACAATGTTGCAATCAAGACCCCGACTTCTATCATACTCTCTGCTTATCACAGCTTATTTCCATTGTTGCTTCCTTTGTGTGGTCACAAGACGGCTGCCAGTGCAGTGACTTCTGTATCAGCCGTTTCCTTATTTAAGGCCTGAACCTGATACCCAAATCTCAGCCAGGAATGGGAATAGCTCTCCTTCATGGCACAGTTACATGTCAGTGATGTGATCCTCAATGGGAAGATGCAAAGAAAGGCTGAAGGGCTGAAGGGTTTGTGGAAGGCAGTCTGGTGTCTACCATCTTAAAATGCTGAAGAATACAAGTCAGGAAGGAGATGTTAGTCTCTCCAGTTCCATCATGAGGCTGTGTGACTTCAAGTCAGTAAGGCAATGTTAGTCGCTCCAGTTTTATCATGACGCTGTTTGACTTAAATTCTTTTTAGACTGTAAGAAGAATTTCTGTAATTTCTCATACATAACCTATTTTTTACATAGAAGAATAAGAGCGTTGTTAAGTAGAAGCTTCTATTTAGTATCTTTCACTAACAGAGAAGAAACTCCCATGGGAAGAACTACTTTAGTTTTTTTCTTTAAAATATTTTATGTATGTGAGTGTTTTGCCTGTGAGTCTGTGTACCTCAAGTGTGCCAGGTGAAGAGGCTATCAGATCTCCATGGAACTGAAGTTACAGACAATTTTGAGATGCTGTGTAAGTGCTGGGACCTGAACCCTGGATCTTCTGAAAGATGAACAAGTGTTTGTAACCACTGAGCCATCCCTCCAGCCTCAGAGTTACTTTAAAACATTCTGTCCATCTTCTTATGAATACACTGAATAAGATCTCAAGTCTTTGGATGGGAGATGATTATCAAAAATCAGGCAGACTTATAATTGATTCTAAAGGTTTTTTTCCCTCTAATTTTCCCTCGAAAATTAGAATTATAATTTCCTGAAATACTGGTGAACAGTTTGAATATGACTTTGTTTAATGGTCTCTATTTTCTCTCTGCTTGACTTGTGACTCTAATTTGATCACAGCTAAAAGTTAAGTAGGAATCTGAAAAACTCTTTTATGTAACTTACAGTGTCATAATATTTCAGAAATAGCAAAGTTCCTTTGTTAGAAAAAAATGTACCTGTCTTAAAGAAACACAGAGTAAGCATCCATAATTTCTTTGCAGATCTCAGAGCCATTAGCACTGTAGAAAATGGTGTACCCAGACAATGAGCAAGCCGTGGGTGTGAATCAGGCTGTGTAACGTAACTAATCATGAAGCCGTGAGTAGGTCAGCAGCCGCTTGAATCACAGTTTCGTACTTTTTAATAAATAAACAGTAGGCTCTTCCCCTACTTCTTAGCTTTTCAAATTAAACATTGGAATGAACTATGATTAGCTCTGTTTCACAAACCCTGATGCTAATGACATCCATGCAATAAAACCCAGTATGGAGCAAGAAAAGATGCAGCACCCAGCTGCATGGAAGGATGCTGTTGTGTTTCATCAAAACTGTGTTTAGCTGCCATATTGGACTCTGTGCTTTTAGAAACCTGCAGTTCTAAGTACCAGTTTCTTAGGAAGTGTGTGTAGGTAAAAAGACAGCTGGGTGTGATGGTACATGCTTTTAATGTCAACACTTGAGAGGCAGAGGCAGGCTGATCTCTGTGAGTTTGAGGCCAGTGTAGTCTACATAGTGAGTTCTAGGCCAGCTAGGACTACATAGTGAGACCCATTTCTAAATACGTACATATATACATACATACATACATACATACATACATATATACATACATAATACATACATGCATACATACATACAAATAAATACACACACAAGCAAATAAATAGATCTATATATACATCTTTACATAGAATTCTATGTGTAGAGAGGGTAGAGTTGGCTTTTACTTGGGGAAGAATTCTTTTGTGTTCCAAAACGTTCTATTCTTTGATCTGGACCGGAGGACACTACTTTAAGTTGTTCTTGTCACGATTGCTGTGGTTCTTCTGTGGAGTGAGACATCTGTGGTTTGAGGACACAGGTGAAGAAGACCTTCCTCTCCAGTATTTGTTCCCTCCTTTGGCTATAGAAAGTATTCTTCTGCATCTTGCAGTGACTTTCTAAGGGTCTGTATGGTATTCTTTCTGGGCCCTGCATTCGGAGAGTTGGCAGAACTGTGGCCATCTGAGCCCTGAGGCATGTTTGTGTGCAGTGTGTGGATAGGGTTTAGAAGAACAGACCGAGTTTCTGGACACCCAGGAAACAGATGAGACCTTAGCTCAGCTGCATGTGGTGATACGTACCCACAGACACAGACACAGTAGTCAGGCAGCTGAGCTTAGAGGGTTGTACGTTCTAGGCCAGTCTGGGCTATAGAGTCAGACCCCCAAATCCCAGCGGAATTGGCTGAGCCCACTATGAAAACCACACACTTGTGATGACTCTGCATACGAGTTTTATTTGATAGTTGATTGTTTTGATTTTATTTCTTAGGAAGTTGTTTGTTAGGAGTTGGACTTGAATAATATCTCAGAGGCAGAACACATGCCTAGCAGGTACAAGGCCCGGGACTCAATAACCACCATTGAAAAAGGCGGGGCAATGGGGGTGCATGGCAAATAAAGGGTTGATATTCTGAGACCCTCTGTCACCATGACTAGCTTAGTACTGGTGGTTTTCTCATGCAAATGGACACTGTCTTGATTAGATATTGGTCTCCAGATGAGCCTAACAATTTGAATCCCTAGAGACTTAAACTGTGTGATTGGCACCCTCCACTTGCCTAGGTGTGGTGTTTTAGAAGGCCGGCTAAGAGCTGCAAGTGTTCCGGGCTTTGCATCGGCACCCTTTGACTTTGATGCCCCCTCTGCCAGAGGACTGACATGTTACCCTGCCTCGGCTCCAAAGACCCTTCCTCTTTGTAGCTGTAAGTGGGGAATTGGCCCTGACCAGAAGACAGTTGGTATCTTGGGTGTTTTTTAAAGCCTGTTCTTTGCCAAGTTCTTATTACACGCCTCTACAGCCATTGCTTGGGTCTTACTGCCCAAGTGAGTGAGTGTTAAGCAGAAAGAACTGCTGAAGTCATGTTTCTGGAAAAGGAGACAGCCAGGGAATGATTGAACAGGGACAGTGTGCTATTCAGGGAGCCCTTGGTGACTTCTGATTGGCTGAGAGCATCTCTCACTAACAGATAGTTTATTGTTTTGATTTCTCTCAAGCAGGTGGCGCATTTCTGTTCAAAATGTGGGCTGTTGGGGCTGGGAGAGAGCTTGGTTGTGAAGATCTTTCTGTGCAAGCAGGAGGATCTGAACTCAAGGTGCAGAACGCACGTGAAAAAGTCAGGCATGACGTCACAGGCTTGCAATCCCAGCTCTAGGGAAGTTGAGACAGGGGGACCCCTGGGCTCACTGGTCAGTCAGCCTAGCCTATTTGGTGAATTTAAAGTCAGCGAGGGACTTTGTTTCAAAACAGAAGGTGGTCTATGGGAAGAGACCCAAAGTTGACCTCTAGCCTCTGTACACGTATACACATGGCCCTCTCTTCTGTGTAGCTGCATTCACCTACATAAACACATGCAAGCGTGTGTGCATGCATGGACACACACAGACATGTAAACATGTATTCACACGTGTGTTTGATGCTGGTAAAGATGAGGAATTCTTGACCGACACTGTGTATTTCCTGAAGATAGTTACGAGCATTCAGCCGGCGATGCCTGCTTTTGAAGATGTATGAATACTCTGGAAAAAGGAAGCCCAGACAATGACAGGCAGCCATTCTGCCTCACCATCCGCCCCTCCTTCAGAGGGAGGAAAATGCTGGTGAAGAGCTGTGAACTGACGGTGTTCAGGGCTCCTGGTCTCGCCATCGTCGCCTGTTAAGAGTGTGTGAGTCAGCCTTGTTCTCTGAGGAAATCTAGATATTTACACTACAGTCAATTTGACTTTCTCCACTTGCTCACGATGAAGGTGGAATGTGTAAATGAACTGTCTGCTGGGAAATTCAGCGTTGACTGAGGTAAAAGTCCATGCTCTGAGTCGCACCGTGAGTGGGAGAGAGCAGGTCAGGACTCCAAGTGCGATTAACCGGGTCTATTTCACACAGTCCAATTAAACCTTCCTGTGGCAGAGACACCTATGCCTTCCTCTTCGTGGGCATTTTGATTCCTACATATTGCTTCTTAGCTCTCTAACTTAAAACCTGAAAGTGAACCTGACAACAAGCCTCTCACCGTGTTATATCTACCCCTGGAGCAGGCTGCCATCTTTAAGGAGTTTTTTTCTGCTTCAGCCATACCACATACACGGTCCATCACCTGCTCTCTTCCACCCGCTCCCAAGCCTTTTCTCCTTCTCCCTGAGCCTGGCTCACTGGCCATGGCCCAGGACACAGGATACCCCTGGGGTACCGAGGAAGACACTGGACCAGGCTCTGTAGCTGTGTGCTCAGGCTGTCTTGTGATATCTACCTTCAGCCTGTGTTTATGAGCTGGCCCAGGGGCCACCTGGCTTTGTGTCTCCTCTCTCTGCCTTCACTGCTCCACCCCATGTCTGGCACTCCTCCACACTCTCTGGATGTGTTAGGAAGCCGGCTCTATGGGTTTTATATACGCTCTGCACATACTGCGTGCTATGCGGCTGCTCCAGGCAGCAGACTTGGAGAGAAGCACGGGAACAGCCACAGGTCTGCTTTCCTTGCCCACCTGCCCCCTCCACTGCTCCACTCTGAAGTGTGAACAGGGTACTCCCTGTGTCCTTGTCCCTCTTCCCCTGAGAGGTGTCACAGTCCAGTGCTATCTTGGGAAGAACCACTCCCCTGGGCAGAGCTGATCATATTTTGTATCCAGATGTTAAATCCATGAGTGAGGCCAGCTCTTGTCCCAAGAATAGAAAGAGAGAGAGGCAGAGGGAGCGGGAGGGGGAGGGGGAGAGGGAGAGAGAGAATTAAACAGGAAAAATATATAAACAAAACCAAAAAATGAACGAACACTAGATGGTCTCTCCACCTCCACATCCTTCGAGCAGATCCCCACACTGCCAGTCTTGAGTCCCCAGGTTTCTCCCTTAATTGTCTCAGATGAGCCATGTCACTCGTAAGTCCTCCCATAGCTTCCCGATTCTTCCTGATGACCTTGATCCTCAGAGGTGACCTAGTTTTTCTAAGGCTCCTTTCTGTATGGTTTCTGCTTCTTACCCCTCAAGTGTTCTTTGATTCTTTTGCCTGCCATGTTCTCTACCTGCAGTGGAATAAGTGCGGCTGGCCATTCACCTGCCACAGCATTGTGCGTGTGAGCTTAAGGGGTGGAAAATTTCCATACAGGCATATGCATTTGTTTATGTGTATTGGCATCTCCTCACCTCTTCCCTATCCTCATAGTTGTATTGCTGGCTTCTTGAAATTATTTAAAATTACTGTTGGGTTTTAAATAAATCCTAAATAAGAGGGGGGATTTAAAAGAACCCCAACCTCTCTCTCCCTCTCTCTCTCTCTCTCTCTCTTATCTGTCTGTCTGTCTGTCTGTCTGTCTGTAGGTCAGAGGTTAACATCACATGTCTTGCTCTACTGTTCTCTATGTTATTTTTTGAGGCAAGATCTCTTATGAACCTGGAGCCTCCCCATAGTGTGATGGTTGAATAAGAGTGGCCACATAGGCTCATATATTTGACTGCTCAGTCATCAGGGAGTAATACTACTTGAGAAGGATTAGGAGGTGTGGTCTTGTAGGAAGTGTGTCAATGGAGGTGAGCTTTGGGGTTTTAGGAGCTCAAGCCAGACCCAGTGTCATTCTCTGAACTTGAGCACTGGTTCAGCTAGCCTGACTGACCAGTGGACTGCATGGACTCACCTGTTTCTACTTCCCCAGTTAGACACACTACCATGCCCAGGTTTGACAAGGGTCCTGGGTATCTGAACTCAAGACCTTGTGCTTACACAGCAAGCACATTATCCACTGAGCCATCTCCCAATCCTTGAAGATAACTTTTTGAGAATTAGGGCAGAACTTGCCTTTGTATTGAAATGTATCAGTAACAACTGTCTTGGGGCATAGTTTTTAAATTGAATTTCTAAATTGTTTTATCAATATTACTCCCTTCCCTCTGTTTATTTTGTTTGTCTTGTCTTTAGTTTTTAGTAGTAGATTGTTTTATTGGTGGTGGTTTTGCTGGGAATCAAACCCAGAGTCTTGCCTGTGCTAGGCAAATACCCTATCATAGAGCCCTGATAGCAGAACATGTTTTAAAGCTGTTGAACAGAATCCAGTACCTAGACAGGGAAGTACACTATGTATCAGTGTGAATTTTTGACTTCTGATTTTACATTGTCTATGGTAAATTCTGCTAGTGCAGACAATAGATACGTTGGTGGTCTCAGGGTCTGCACTGAATTTTCTAAAATATTTGGGAAACCAGAAGACCATAAAAACAAGATAGGAAAACACCAGGGAAAGTGGGTGTAATGACGTCTGGTGCTCAGGGAGGCAAAGATCTTTCTGCCTGGCTGCTGTGATAAGGTAAGGCACTGCCACTGCACCCAGTGGCCTGTGTGTGACCTCAGCCTGGCCCAGATCACCTTGGCTTTTGGCTTACAGACTGTGATCATCTGAGTCTGCCAGCTGCTCTGCTGAACAGGAGAGCAGTGAGTGTCACACTCCTCTTGTCTGGTTCCCTGGGTGTCATTGTCAGGGTTCCATATGGCAGCTTGGTTTTATGTCCCCTTTCCTCATGGGACTGTTAAGTTATGAATTTCTCTTGAAACTCTGAAATTTCTCTCTCTCCCCTCCCCCTCTCTCTGGTGTGTGTGCGTGTGTCTGTATGTTTGTATACACACACACACACACACACACACACAAGCAAGAGAGAGAGAGAGAGAGAGAGAGAGAGAGAGAGAGAGAGAGAGAGAGAGAGAGAAAAGACCAGAGGATAGCTTTGAGGTTTTGTTTCTTGGTCACCCATTTACTATGCTTTTTGACACAGGGCTTCTGCTTGCCTTGATATTCCAAGTAGGCTGGGTCAGCTGCATTGGCCTGTCTCCATTTCCCTAGTGATGGGAATACAAACCTGGGCTGCCATTCCTGTTTTGTTGTTGCTTTAATATGTACTCTGGGACTTGAACTCATGGCTTTAAGCTTGCAAAGCAAGCACCTTACCAATTGAACAGTCTTCTTGGTGCCACCCCCATGGGATTTCTAGAAATCTAGGTGAATAGCAGCCAGTTGATTTTTCACAAACTGTTTATAGTGTCCTGAGTATGTTGTAAGCAGTGCTTAAGCTGGCCCTGAGATACTTCCTAAGAGCTAATATCCTTTGGGTCCTGGTCTTTTATTATCAGGGCACCACCAAACTATAAACTCAGAACTGCTTCAGCACACTCAGCCACCCGGTACTGCGAAGCCAAGAGGTGAGGTCTGTAGCAAGCTTCTTTTGAAAACTCTGGGACAAAGCAAAACCCGATTCTAATCGCGACGCTAATCTCAGCTCCAAAGAAACTCGCTGCTACTTTCCCAAAAAAGAACAGAGGACCTTGTGCTTCTTGTACACTCAATGGAAATGATAAGAAAAACAGATATGAGATTAAAAACAAACATAGAGCTAATCACGAAACATGCTCATTAATACCTGACATATAGTTGCCTGAAAGAGGTTCTCACTCATTAGAATGTGCCAGGTTCTCTGCAGCCTGGTCTGACCCAGACAGACTGGGTGACATCATTAATTACCAAAATGCAAAAGTCAAGGAACAGCGGATCCAGCAGCTTGGATCCAGTGTGGGCACATTCCTAGAACACCAAGGCCTGTCGCAGTGGGAACGTTGGTCCTCTAAGTCTGCAAAGCCACAGGCATTAGGCAAGTGTTCAAAACAGACTTCCCTCTGCTCTGCTTCTCTTCTTCTTCATTTTTTTATTTGACAGTTCGCTAACTGCTCTCTAAATAAATGTCACCCTATTCCATCTGCTTTGTCAGAATGCCTATGATCGTACTCGGGTCCCAGCTGCCTTGCATCTCCTGTGAAAAGAGGCGGTCGCCCTGGGACCTCCTCTTCTCAGGACGCCTGGGTCTCTGTGGTCCTGTGGAAGGTCCTGCCTCCTGTTGGGCCATGTTTCTGAGCCTGTGCTTAGGCAGCTAATAGTCTGAAGTCATCCTGGGGTCTGTGAAACCAAGAGTGGTGTGAATGTGGCTCATCAGTGACGAGAAAATAATGGGTTTTGGAGGGAGGGCAGAAAATGGAAACAAGAATTTTGCCCCAGGCGTTGTTTTTACCCCTTCCTCCATGTGAGTTTAAAGCAGTGTTGGCGAGGGGAAGCTTTGCGAACTCAAGCCTTCAGTGTGAGGGGTGGATGAAGTCGAGGCCTGATCTATGTCGGCAACAGTATCCCATACAGGCGAGGCTGCAGTATTCACATTTACACATCCACAGGGAACGTGAACCCAGCTTAGAAGGTGCTTTGGATACTCCATGCCCACATCAAGCAGAGCTAATAAACCCCCCTGAGGGGTTTGCCTCTCTTCCAAGAACACTGAACACCTTAATGGCCTCCAAGTCTCCAAGTGTCTGTTCTCAGGGTCCAAGTGCCCTGGGCACATATATTATTCTTCAAAACAGGTACCAAAAAGGCAACAATACTACCACAAAGCAGTAGTCTTGCCAAGCTTGCCTAAGAAATATTACAAACAAGCGTTGCAGGTGACCAGGTGGAACTTGTCAATGTTTCTCACTCCCCTAAGGGGGAGTAACGGGCTGGCCGTGTGGCTGGCTGTGTGGCCCTAAACTCTCCTCAGGACAGCCAGAATCTTACTGTTAGTACACGGTCTGTTGTCAAGAAAATGTATCCCCCTAGGATAACTTTATAGTGGCCACTAAACCTGAGGGCTCACCAGTCACCTAAGCATCTAAATTCTTTCTCAACTGTTTAACAACTGAGCAGTTTGTGTCCACTTAGATCATTTGAGAAGGTTTTTTGGTTTTTTGTTTGTTTTGTTTTTTTAAGACAGATTTTCTCTGTGCAACCCTGGCTTCCCTGGAACTTACTCTGTAGACCAAGCTGGACTTGAACTCACAGAGTAAAACCTGCCTCTGCCTCTGCCTCTCTGCCTCTCTGCCTCTCTGCCTCTCTGCCTCTCTGCCTCTCTGCCTCTCTGCCTCTCTGCCTCTCTGCCTCTCTGCCTCTCTGCCTCTCTGCCTCTCTGCCTCTCTGCCTCTCTGCCTCTCTGCCTCTCTGCCTCTCTGCCTCTCTGCCTCTCTGCCTCTCTGCCTCTCTGCCTCTCTGCCTCTCTGCCCCTCTGCCCCTCTGCCTCTCTCGGGTACTGGGATTAAAGGCATGTGTTGCCACTGCTTGGTGAGTAGTTTTAATAAACAGATCACCATGCACAGGGCACATCCCAGGGCAAGTAAATTTAAAGGTCCAGGAACAGGACTAGGTATCGAGGGCGAATGGGTGGGTGACGTTTGGCTGATGAAGCCCAGGGCTTTGTACATGCAAAGCTGCATTCCCTGTCAGGTTTCCGTAGATCTTAAAATTTCTCAGATAAGTCTAACATAGGATTGGTCTTGTGACCCACGGCTGGTTTTCCAAGGGTAGTAATAGAAAGCAGAAAGCAATTGGCAGTCAAATATTCCAACATTTTGTAAGCCCATCAGCCCATGAGGATCTGTAAGGCTTTATGGATGTCAGAATAAATTGTCTATTCTTTCATTGAGTTCTGTGAGCTGAGCATTGGACACACACACAGACACACACATACAGACACACACACACACACACACACACATATAGACACAGATACACACAGACACACACACACACACACACACACACACACACTCGCGCGCTCGGGTCTAAATTATTTCTCCTTTGGATGAAAGACAACCAGGCCCTCTTCTGGAAAGTATTTTATAAAATACATAAGCAAACTATTGAGTATTTTTTCTGAGTTCAGGCAATGTGAGGTTGATTATAGAAAGAGGAGCAGGTCATTCTTGTATGAATGACTTCAAAGTCCAGTAAATCCCACATCTGATTGATGAACTTAACCATGCAGAGGAGCCCGTGAAGTGTGAGTTTGTAACAAGGCCCCATGGGGGTAGTAAAGACTGTTCTGGGGAACTTGGACTCCTGCAGTCAAGCTTCGTAAGTCTCGTCTGTTTATTTCTCAATGCAGTTGGCTTCATTATCATTTTGGATTCATTGACGGGAAGGACTAGGAAGAAGCTTGAAGAGTGTCCTGTTGAGCTAGGTAATTTCAAGATAAGAAACCTGAGACCTTGAGCAGTGATGTAGCTACAGCATGGTCAAATACATAGAGACTGAGTGCGTGCTTCAGGGCCCCTCCCAGAGGACCTGCCAGCACTGGCTCCAGTCTGCCACATCACGTAAGAGAGCTGCCACTGTCCTCATCCCGGGTGCCTGTGTTGTCCTGAAGATGTTTAAGATGCTCTTATGAAACTATGATAAATTGTGAACAAGAAGTTTTAGTCTTTATTTCTTTTTATTTGAGGTTGCGTCTCCCATAGCCCTGGCTGGCCTTGGACACACTATGTAGTCAAGGATGTCCTGAAACGTCTTGTGCTGAGGTTACAGGCACTTGTCATCATGCCTGGTTTCATTAGAGCCTGCTTGGACCTGGAGCCTTGTTTGTGCTAGGCAAGCCTTCCACTAACTGAGCCACAATTCCAGCTTTTTTTTATCGCCTTAAAAAAAAAGATTTATTTGTTTTTATTTGATGTGAATTGGTGTCTTTCTTGTCTGTGTGAGGGTGCTGGACTCCCTGGAGTTGGAGTTGCAGACAGTTGTGAGCTCCCATGTGGGTGCTGGGAGTTGAACCCAGGTCCTTTAGAACAGTCAGTGCTCATAACCACCGAACCATCGCTCCAGTCCCCTTTATTCACTTTTAGTGACTCAAAGGAAAACTTATTTCACAACTGGGGAATGTAAACCCATTTTATTTACTATATAAACAGTAAAAAGCATCTATGACAAAATTGACTTGTAAACTTAGACTACCTTTGAGTATGTTAGGTACCATAGGCCTCCCTCCTTAGTGTCCTATTGATTATGGCTCCATCTGCTGGTAGCAAAGGGAAGAGATGTGAAGATTTGAATTTTGAAATATTTGCTCTTATTTTACTGTCTACTAACACATTTGTTCACATAGTTGTTACAGACAAAACCTCCTCATACCCTATGATACATCTGTATGCTCACATATGTTTGATACAAACACATGAAAATGGGTTAGTAGGCCGTAAAATAAGAAGAGCATATATTTCAGTGTTTACAAACCAGCAAACCAAGTTAGAAAGTTTGAGCCACATGCCTGGCCTCTCAGGGTGGAGATCCATCCTAGTCTTCTGGCAGTTTGTGCAGCTTCCCTGGGTAGTATGAATTCCTGTTTTTCAGATTTATTTTACTCTATATTATGTGTATGGGTGCTTTGCCTGCACATAATGTCTGTACACCACTTGCTTGCCTGGTGCCCAGAGAGGCCAGAAGAGGTCATCGGATCACCTGAAACCAAAGTTGCAAATGATTGTGAGCCATCATGTGGGTGCTGGCAACTGAATGTAGGTCCCCAGGAAGAGCAGTGTAACCACTGAAACATCTCTCCAGTCCCAGTACATAACCCTGTGTGCAGCATTAGGGGTCTATATTGATGCACTACACGTTAGTGGGTTTGATGAAGAACATTTTAAAAACAGCTCTTAATAAAGTGAAGCAGTGTAACACCCTAGCAACTTGTTGCCGCTTGAGTTCAGGAAGAGAAGGGAGGCCTAATGTCCGGAGCTTGACTGTGGAGACTGAACGTATTTCTCCTGTGAGCACAGCTGGTTCTCAGTCCTTGGGGTGGGTATTGCATTCTTAATGACGAAGTGGACACCTTAAGTTTAGGTGTCATCATCTTATACAGATAACTCCAGATTTATAGTCTCTTATCAGTGTTTCTCAATCTCCTTAATGCTGTGACCCTTTAACCTCCTTAATGCTGTGACCCTTCCTCATGCTGTGGTGACCCCCAACCGTAACATTCTTTCACTGAGACTTTCTAACTGTCATTTTGCTTCTGTAATGAATCATAATATCTGATTTGCATAATATCTGGGGTGCAACCCTCAAAGGGGCCCCAACCTCATGTCCTACTTTGCTTTCTGTTGCTGTGATGAAACACCATGACTTTGGAGAGGGAAGGGTTTATTTGGCTAAGGAGCCTGACTTAGCCCATCATGAAAGGAAGTCAGGGAAGGACCTCACGGCAGGATCCTGGAGGCAGGCATACAAGCAGAGGCAATGGCAGTAGACGTGCCTGCAATGGGCTCATCCTTCCCAATGTGTTCATCAAGCAAGAAAATGCTCCATAGACTTGCCTCCTGGCAACCTAATGGAGACTTTTATTTCTTCAATTGAGGTTCTACCTTCCCAAATGATACCAACTTATCAAATTGACGAAAACTAATCATCACACTAAGTTAGTACAAAAATTATGTAAATGGATTTAAAACAGGCTTTGTTAGAAGAATAAACTTAGACCAAATCCCAACAATGCTAATTATGACTTGTGATCAAATTGAATACTATACCACCAGATGTTTGTCTTCCTCTTTAAAGGAGGAAAATAATGCCTACTCTGTAACGTTGTTGTTAATTTAAATAAAGTATTTAGAAATCCCTAGGATCTAATGGTGTTAAGTGGATGGCAGGTTCAATTCTCAGCCCCAACGAAAACCAACTCGACTTAGTACAGTCTTGACACTCACTTGATGCTCAACAAATGGTGTAATCAAACAGCTCGGTAGATAGGCTCAAAGGAAAGGGATGAAATGTGTTCGATGGTGACTTTAGGCTTGTCATGTCCCAGGGGACTGGGAAAACTGCACTGCTTACAACAGCACCACTGTTGAGATGTTTAGGAAGACAATACCAGAGACATTGTCAGAGTCTGTAAACATAAAATGGGGGCGTCTGAAATCTACAGAGCAAGAAGCTGGACTCCAATGCAGGGTACCAATCTGGAGCAGAAAATTAAGTCATTTAACAAAGACTGTAGTGGTTTCTAGGGCTAACTCGGCTTTACTAAGAACGAATCCTCCCAAACACCCTGCTTCTCTTTTAAATAGTCTTGCGTGGCTTATAGCATATAGAAATGTCATTCCAGCCGTCCCCTGATTGTCTCATGGATTAATGGTAAAATATAAGCTCAGTGATAGTACTCTGGAGAGTGCACTTAAATGGCAATCAAAGCCAGTTGACCAATGGCAGTTATCTGGATGGGGTTCTCTGGTGGAATACTACTTTCCCATTTAAAGTTTTAAGTAGGCTTCTCTGAGGATTTTGGTGTTACAGCGCTTCTAGATGGTATTCCGGAAAACAGCTCTCTTCACAGATATTCCCCAAAACAGCTTGTGCATATATTTTATTTGGGGTGAACAAGGGCTGTATAAACCTTGGAAAGTGGGAAGAGGCTGACTGTACAATGTTTAAGGCTTAAGGTACCTACCGGGGATGCCTCATGTGCATGGAGAGGCATGATAGGTGCTTGCTTGTCGGCCAAGTTCTGATCTGGAGAAAGGAAGTTGAACCTGTAATCTCACCAATGACTAAGTGACATTCCTCAGGAAGCAGATGTCCCAGATAAAGTCAGGTGGAGAAGAGGAAACCCCACTGAAAATGGGGTCCTCCATTTTGCTCAGAGCTCAGGGGCCTGTCCGGTCATGGTAGCCTACAGCCTTAATAGCAGGGTCTTCCAACACAGTGTGATAGTCTCTCCCTGCTACCTGTGGATCAAAATGTAGAACTCCCAGATACCTCTCTAGCATCACATCTGCCTGCATCACCTAATAAAGCCCCTAGCTAATAAAAGTTGCCTTGATCATGGGATTTCTTTATAGCAATGAAGCCTTAAGACAATAAGCAAAATAATGAAGGGTGAAAACTTTTAAGTTCAAAAGCCTGGGTGAGAAAGGAAATATGATTGGAAAAATGCAAGTAAAAATGAATAGGTGGCTTAGTGAAGCCTGAGCTCATTTTACTCATTTGCCCATTCATTCATTCACTCACTCACTCACTCACTCACTCCACAAATGGTTTTTAAAATGTTCTCTGCCATACCCTTCTTTGGCATTAGGGAGACGGTAGTGACTGAAATCATTAAGATTCCTACCTACATAGAACTTACCTTCTTAAATGTGAAGGCTTACACAGATGCTGAAAAGAGAACCCTGTATTACCATTTATTTGAATATGCATGATGTCCATTTATTTGCATATGCATAATGTTCATTTATTTGCACATACATAATGTCCATTTATTTGCATATGGAGAATCTCTAGCTCATGCTGAGTAATAGCTTCACTATTATTTAATACCCAGCTCTTGATAGCTGTGTTTCATACCTGGGTCATTACTTTTGCTTGAATAACATAGTCTGGTCAAATGAATGCCACTAGAGTGATAAGAGACAGTGACTATAGACTATATTGTAAGATACCTGAAGGAAGATGGATCCATGACAAAAGAAAAGCCTAGGCATTATGAACCTCCCTGCTCTTCAGGAAGACATATAGGTTTAATCTCTGCTGCTTTCAGAAGTAATGACTAACGACAGGGATGCTAATTTCTAGTGAGTATCAGACTCCCTGGGAAGGCTTCTTGGCTATAGCTTGTGCGCTCACGGGAGCTGAGTATCCCTCTTGTCTTGTCCACCACTAACTCCCCAATTCCAATGACTGTGCCTGGTATATGGTTGGCTCCCACCAGATATGTGTTGAATGAATAAGGGAAAGAAGGGACTCAGTTGATGGTTAAGTGTTAGCCTTAGAAATGGATGTCTATTTAGTATTTTGTAAAGATAATTTATAAATTTTAAAATGTTAAGTTTAATCTGTCTGTATCATAAGGAGTCTGGACGGGGAATGCGTGATTCAATGTAGATGTAGGAGGCCAGCATGTTTTCTTTTACTACATTCTAACAGCTCCAAGTTAATTAAAGCACTTTTCTTAAGAGATGTTGAAGAGGCCATTTTGGGATGTATTTGAAATCACTCAAGTATGCTTGTACAAGCATTAACCATGAAAACTCAGCCCCATCATATTCTTGAGATCTTTTCTATAATTCTGACCCACACAGGACAGCTTTCTGTCATCTTAAAGGCAATCTCAGAGTTTGCCATTTAATGCTTGCGTGGTTTGCTTCATTGAGATGAGTTTTTTGAAAACAAGACCCCCTTCCCCCCTTTGTATTTTTCTAGATACTTAATAGAAACCCGGTGTGGGACAGATTGCTCTGCCGCCTGCCTCGCTGAGACACTGGTTGGAAGGCAGAGTTACTGAAGTAGCGTCTTCTCAGGCATTCATTTCATCTGGTTGGTCCCTACCATCCGTGGGTTCCCCCGCAAGTGCCTGGGATGCTCCAATGGGCACGGAAATTAATTTCCTGTCAGCAACCAATTAAGACAGGCCAAATTCTCCATCCCACCAACCCAAGTCAGGCATTTTGGCCTTTATTACACCCTGCCATTTTGATTAGGCAAATGCTGTGAACACAGTGGAGTCTTGGAATGCAGTCTAATGAAATGGTTGTTAACTGTTGAATGACTGAACTCTTGGGCTCAAGCAGCCTGCTTGGTTTAGCTTCCAAAGACTGCCAGGCTCATAGGTGCCAATCTATGATGTGCCCAGGTGTGATACTAAGACTCAACACATGAGGCCATGCAGCTCCCATCGATGCTTATGTTCCGTATGAATAACGATACAATATCTGGAGCATATTTGTATGTTTAAAAGAGTGTGTTGTTTTCTAGAGTTTGGAGGTAATTGTGACTCTAGTATTTCATTTTGTACCCCTCTGTGTGGTGCCATTAATCTCAATTATCTATAAATGTGGGCCCTGACAGCCCAAATTGATGTGACTAAGTGAAAATATTTATGCTCTTGTAAAGAAAAAATGTATATGATATACACTTTCTTTGATTGTAGTCTCTCACATATAGCCAATAAGGATGATTCCACAAATATCTAAGATTTTGACAGTTCCCATTTAAGAGGCAAGACTGTTTCTTTGGTGGCGTGGTTTATTGAGTGCACTGGTCTTTGGAACTCATTGCTGATACTATTTTGCTTTACCTCTGTAGTGACAGTTACTGATAGTTAAGTAGGCGCCCTGCACAGGAGGTGGGTGAAATGTGAATATAGTGTAATTATTTTAGTTCCCTCAAACATGTTAACCAATAAGAGCTATAGAAATCAGAGCTAAGTACTGCCACTCTTTGTTAAGTACCTTCTCTTCTCCCAGCTCAAATCGAGAGAGCTGTCTTGTTCATTACAGCTTTTAGTGCTCTTCTTACAGAGGAAGCCATATGACACTTGGGTGAAAATTCCTTCATTTTCACAAACTACATATGGAAAGTTGTTTTTTTTTCCTGTTCTGTGGCAATGGCCTTTAAATATCATCCATCCTTTCATTCAGCAAATATTTATTAAACAAGCCTGTTGTAGGCACAAGGTTGTGTGAATCTACTTTCAAGGGGGCTCACAGGAACCTGCATGTCCCACCTTGTCTTTAAATGGTTCATCAGGGATGTTAGCAAAAGGTGGTAAGAGATAATTAGCTCATTGAGGATTGAAACAATTCTTCCCTCATATGCATTAAATAAATTTGGATCCTGACATGCTGAGCAGAAACTGCTCCTCATGGAGAACCCAGTTTAAGATCTAGAAAGAATCCGTTTCCTTCTTTTGAGCTGTCTTCATTCTCCAACACTGATGCTCAGTGTGGTCCTTAACCAGCAGCATCTGCTTCTTGGTGAGATAGATAGATAGATAGATAGATAGATAGATAGATAGATAGATAGATAGATAGATAGATAGATAGATAGATAGATAGATGCTAAGTCCCTACCCTTGACCCACTATATCAAAACCTGACTTGGTACCAGATCCCCGAGGGAGTCATTTTTGCACTAAATTTTGAAAATTACCTATCTGCTCTCATTGTTTCTCGAGTCTCTTTATGTATACACACTGTCTTAGGGTCTTAAAATACAGATGGCTGGGACCCACTGTGGTTTTATATTATCAGAGTTTGCATTTGTGCCAAATTCTCAAAAGATTCAGGGGCTAGCTGTAGAGATTATCCTTGTAATCCACTAACATCAGGGATTATCAGGAGAAAGAGAAAATAAGAAATCCAACTGTCAAGAGATGGCTCGAATCTGTATTGTTTTGAAAACTTGTGATGAAATTAGCTTTGCTACCCACTAGTTCATTCACTTGTGAAACTGAATTTGCTAGTGGGATAAATGTAAACTCGGGTGGAGGTGTTCAGGCTGGCTTTCCTTTGCCTACATCACCATGAAGCTGTTCCCTAGAATGTAACGGTTGTCGGGAAGGATGGACCCACACACAGGGAGCTGTTTAGGCTAGTCTGCTGTGCTGTCCCTGCGTCAAGACAGAAGAAAGAAGTTATTAAGTTCTACCCAGGATGCTCTGCCACTTGTCATGGAGCAGTGAGAGGAAATACAGTATTGAGAGATTTGATCCATATGCACATGTACAGCCATGGCATTCAATCCAGTGTTGGCTGTGGGCTTCTAAGGCCTTAGAAATGTGAAGACAATGGGGTGGGGGAGGGGGTGATGAGCTAAGGAATACATTTGGAACAAGGAAGTAGAGTCTTCAATGTTTTATCAAGGAGTTGGGTTTTTTTTTTTTTCTGTCATGAACTTGTCTTCAAGTATAATTGTCCTTATCACAGTGTGTGCGCTTTCTTTTTTACTTTTAGGATTAAGCATGAAAACATTGTTGCCTTGGAAGATATTTATGAAAGCCCAAATCACCTCTACCTGGTCATGCAACTGTAAGTACCCTGCTTGTTTGATGAGTATTGAGGGTTATGGACCCCAGAACCTCACGAAGGAATGCTGTGGACTGTGTGAGGCAAGACGATATGATAGTGATGTCTGTGGGGCACCGAGAGCTAAGATGGCCCCCACATGGGGCACACAGTCATCTTCAGGCCTGAGTGGGCCCATGCTGGATCTGTTAAATCCTCAAGTTGGGCTCCATGCTACTATTGTGCTGTGTCTCTCTGACTGTCTCATGTGCCAGGGCCAAATGGTGCCCAAAGACACTTCAGTGGGCCTAGGATGAGGAACACTTTGCTCCCATCTCTAGAAGAGACTCCCACCCTTCATTTCCAGGAATGCCGGGGGAGGAAAGCAGATGGCGACTGTGTGCTCTGTCCTCTCCCTCCTCTCCCTCTGGTGCATAGATACATCCACTTGCTGGAGTCAGATGGTGACACAGCCACCTCCATTAGATTGCCCCTGTAATCTGCAAACATGCAGACAAGAAGGAAGTGAGACTATCAGGTAGAAATGACTTATACATATATTTTGTTTTGTTTTGTTTCTAAGGTGAAATTATCTTTCTTGTCACATAAATGCTTCACTTTAAGTGTGATCGTCAGGAGCATCCCACTCAGTATTTATTAGAATTAAATATTAGAAATCTCTCAGAATGTCAGGCCATCTCCATGACCTGCATAGATAAATGCTGGGACACCACATTACTGAGTCCTGTGACTGAGAGGACTTTTGTTGAAGATCAAAATATAGACAATGAATTTGATTGTTGATGGATGAGGCTCGGACTTTGAACTGCCAAAGATGTGCTGATGGTTAGGTGAGGCCAACAAATGGCTTTTCATGTCTTCTCTTCCTTGTGGATGTTTGAATGATTTTATTTCCTGGAGAGCATTTTTGCTACAAAAAAGTGTCCAACAGTTCATTTCTTTATTATTTATTATGGTTTAAAATATTTTCATAGGTGGTAGTGTTTTGGGTAAATAATTTAGAGTGTTGCATTTGGATGCGTCTGTCTGACTTTCTCTGACATCAACAGTAAGTTGGGTTAAGCAGCTGATTTATTGCCTAGTTTAGAGTGGACTGTCCAGCGACCCAGGGATCTTTCTTAGTCCTGTGCCCTGTTGTTAGCTGTATGTATCACACATTTCTGTTTTTCTTTCTTATCAAGTAATTGCTATTCCCAGATCTAGAGACAGATGCTAAAAGTGCTTGTGGCTTTGTCTCGTGCAGTGTCTCCTCCCTAAAGATCGAAGTGAGTCATTTTCAAGTATTGATTGGCCAGTAGGAAGAATATAACATTTTGATGATGAGCAAAAGCCCTATAAAATGTCAGCTGTGTGTTGAACTCCAAGGTTTGCTTTTTTATTGGTAAGGCAAGATGAGTAATGCCAGAGCCAGAACCCAAAGTTCTGTGCATTTATTTATTTCCGGTTTGTGTGTATAGAAATACATCATGTATCACCTGATGTACCCCAAGACGGAACCTCAGCAGTGCCACTGACTAGTTGGGTGACTTTGGGCAAATGACCAGGCCTTGCTGGGAGCCAGTTTCTATAACGGGCAAAAGAGAAGATGACAGTGTCTGCTGTAGAGGTGGGTGGGGAGAGTGAGGAAAGTGAATGGGTCCTGAGCATACGCAGTTTCCTTGTGGACATCTGCATTGGTTCATCAGGATGTCTCTGCAGATGCTCTTCAGATGTTAACAAGATGAAGTCTGAATAGACCTCAGTTTTACTTCGCTAAACAGCCTGGCGGTGTGCTCACCAGCAGAAGCAGATGTAGAGAGCGGTGGGCATGGGAACAGCCATGCTTGATCTTAGACCAAAGCCTGGAGAGCCTGTGATTGGCACCGATCCTCTGCTTCTCAGCTGAGAACATCTTCTCTTGCTTGCTGTTACAGAAAGCTTCATTAACATGGGCCACGCTTACAGAGATATCTTAGTATCTCAGAGAGGCTTTCTGTAGGAACAAACTAACCTTTGGCAGGAGCACTGGATAGATTTGTAGGTAAATCAGCCACAAAATTGTGATCTAAATGTGATGGGTGTTTGGATTATCTAAAGAACAGAGCTATGTCTCTGCACAGTTGAGCAGTTTAGAAACACTGGATATGCCAATGACAGTGTGTTAACTTGTCCCCACTCATGTATCTGTGGTTTTCATTACTCTTTTAGAAATCAACTTTATTGAAGTGTAAACCACACAGAATATATTGCATTTAATTGAACTGGACATCTCAGGGATCAACATAACACCACAGTTTCTGACCCCACCCCCAAAAGATTTCTTTCCTTGTGTCCCTTTCAACCACTCCTTCACTAAACCATATCCAGTCAATGATTTAACTTTCACTAGAGATTTTTGGGAGTTTTGGAATTCTAAAATATGGAAATGGTGTGATGTAGCATGTACTCATTCGTGTCTGGCTTAATTCACTCATAGGTATATCCTATATTCAGGGCCTTGTTGAAGAAAACTTTAATTTTCTTAATTGCTTTGGTAGCTTAGTCAAAAATCAATTGCCTGGGTCAACAAGATGACTCAGCCTGACAACTTGAATTTAAACCTTGGATCCCACATGGTGGAAAGAATGAATCAACCTGACAAGTTGTCTTCGAACCCTGAAAGTGTGCTAAGGACACATGGATTCCTCTCTGTCTCTGTCTCTCTGCTTCTCCTTGTCTCTCTGTCTCTCTCTCTTTCTCCCAAATAAATAAATAAATAATCTTTAGTCCAAATATTACTTGACCGTGTTTCTGTACTCATCATTCTATGTATCTGTCCCTGTGTCAATATTATACAATGTCATAACTCTAAGGCACATCTTAGATTAGATAGGATAATGCTATTGCTCCATTTATTATTTTATAAAATAGCTTTGGCACTCTTCAAATAGAGTGTTTATATAAATTTTTAAGTCAAGCTTTAAGAACTTTTTGTGGAAATCTTGTTTGGGATTGCATGGAATCTAAATAAAGACTTGAGAATTAATCTGAGCTTTGATTCATAAGCACCATCTATTTCTCTATTTGGGTCATTAATTAGTCTAGGTCTGTACTCTACAGTTTTCAGCATGTGGGTTTCTCATCTCATTGCTCAGTTCAGTCTGAAATATTTCATTTTGTCAATCCTGTTGTAAGAGGATGTTATTTCATTTCTCCAGTTACTTGCTAGTGGGTGAAAATAAGATGAGCTTTTATGGTAGTTCAAGTAGTTGTTTTATGTAATTTTTAAAATCATTTTTCTTCACTAATTCTTGTTATTCCCCCAAAGAATTTTATATAGTAGAACTTTGATAGTTTAGTGTGAAATATCAAGTATTTTTAAAGGTAATATTACTGTCTTTGAAATAGCATTGGTCATATATTTTGGGAATCCCAAATAAACAACTCTGATCTTTCGCCTCTTCCAGTATCGAAGTTAAATGTTTTATGACCGTTGACATGACAAGAAGAAAGAAGAAAAAGCAGTGTCCGAAACCCCTCGCTGCATTGGACCTCAGTATTATCAGAAAGACTTCGCCTCGCTGGGCGGTCACCTTGTAGGCTCTGTGACCATTTCTGTCATTGTATTGGGTTTTATTTGCCAGGGCTTGGTAGCTTTTGCTCCTGAAGTTGGTTGTGTAGGTTTTGGGGTCTGGAACAGTGGAAAGTAGTTTTGGTCTGCTTCTTTGTGCTTGCTTTCATTTTTGATTCACTCGGAAGCCCTTGGTTTCTCAGTATGTAGGTAGGATTTACAGTACAGCAGTAGGGAGGAGTGGATTTCACAGTGTTTGTATCTGAGAGGATTTTGGTTTCCTAGGAAACATCTTCCTCAACGCTGAGACTCCTCAGCACCCTAACTCTATTTCTTTTCTAATTGCTATCTTGATTCTGAAGGTGGGGTATATTTGTCCTATGCTGCTATAGGAAAGATGAATTGTTTAGGGAGTGTTTATTTACATTTTATTTGGGTTTTGGACAAATACATTTTTTCAGAGTACTATTTGGAGAACATTCAACTATGGATAGTAAGAGAGTGAGATTACACTGATATAATTTATAGACGAGAAATCCGTTTAAGTTTATTTCTCATCTATGTTTGCTTGTAGATTATCAGCCCTGTATTTGTAAATGATAAAGGGTCCCTCCTTTGGCCTTTCCCCCATTATATCTATGGTTGATTGAGTAAACTGAAAGGTGATACAATAAAGTGTACATTTAAAGGGCTGTGGGTAAACTGCTCACCATACAAGCATGAGCACCTGTGCTCATATTCCCCAAGCACACTGAAGGCTAGATACAGCAGCACACACACATCTGTAATCTGCATGTTTCTACTCCAAGATGACCAATAAGGTTAGATATAGCAGCACACACACACATCTGTATGTGTGTGTTCCTACAGCAGCACACATCTGTAATTTGCATGTTTCTACTCCAAGATGACCAATAAGGTTAGATACAGCAGCACACACACACATCTGTATGTGTGTGTTCCTACAGCAGCACACATCTGTAATCCACATGTCCCTACTCCGACATGACCAATGAAGACAGGAGAATTCTAAGAAGCTTGGAGTCCAGCTAGCCTGGCATGCACCTACCTCAAAATGGAAGGCAAGGCCTAACAGTAGCATTTGCCCTCTCATCTTGACACATACATCATGGCATGCACAGACCCATGCTCTTGTGCACAGGTGCATAAATACATACTTACACATACACTAACCAAAGACAATAGTACATTACAAGTACTTTTGTAGGAAAGAATAGATTGAATTGCTAGTTTTACTCACCACCTTTTCAATAAGGCTTTAGGTTCCACACATGGGTACCTCCTGGATCTCTCTTTCCAGCACGGAACTACTCAACAGTCTCACTTTGCTGTGCAATAAGTACCATTTGGAGGTCCCTCAAAGTCTGCTGTTGTCTCATCTTAGCAACCGGCAGCTCTCTTTCTTCTATTTCTTGGATTCAAAATCTGCAGTCATCCTACACTCATCTTCATACCCAACAAACTTACCCACACAATGTCACCAACTACCCAATATCACCGCTCTTTACTGGGCTCAAGGGACTGTCTTTCTTTTCCCACCTTAGCACTGCACTGCTGTCTTAGCGTGCTAACCAGACTCTTGCTGAAGACTTCCATGGACTTCCTATATCAATGTCCTTTGTCTTTGTCTTTACAAAGAGTTTACACAGAACTGCATCAGCCCTGATCCACTGTAGCATCCCTGACCTCTTAGCCCACTTCTCTCTTGCTTTTATTCAGCTGCATCCAGACCAGATTCTTTGTTGTTCCTCAAGTGATCTGAGCTTACCACTAGTAGAGATTATCCATCTATCTATCTATCTATCTATCTATCTATCTATCTATCTATCTATCTATATCTGTCTATCATCTACTATCATCTATCTGTCCACCCATCCATCCATCATCTTGTGTGCACACATTACATGTGAAGGTTAGAGGACAACTTTCAGGAGTTAGCTCTCTTTTCCACCATGTAGGGCCAAGGGTTTCAACCAGGTTATCAGGCTTGGTGGCAAGTCTTTTACCAGATGATCCATTTTACTGACCTACCCTCAGATTGCTTGATGTTCTCATGGAATGCAGGGGATGCTGGGACTTCTGCTAGATGCCATTTTTTAAAAAAAGTATTCCACCAGCTCACTTGTTTAAAGCCTCAGTTTCCTTCCTTAACTCCTACAGTAGCCAAGTTTATGTCCTGTCTCTTCCTTCAGCATCATTTCTCTCTATAGCACTTGACATCCTCAGAAAGGTTACTCTTTTCTTTGTACTCCATGAGAGTGGTAATTGCACACTGTGTGGAACACTTAATAGATATTTGTTCTGTACTCAGCTTTCTCTTCAGATTGTACAAGTCTTCTACTTTGTAAATATCTGTTCAGAGGCTGGACAGATTGCTCAGTGGTTAAGAACACTCTTGTTCTACCAGAGGATCTGAGTTCTGTTCACAGCACCCATATTGGGCAGCTCACAAATGCCTTTAACTCCAGCTTCAGGGGCTCTTGACTCCCTCTTCTGTCCTCTGGAGGTACCTGTACCCATGTGCATTACCCCTGCATACATACTAGCACATAGTTAAAGGGAAAGAAATCATTAAAAATAAATCTTTGTTCAACTTAAATCATATAGAAAAGGAATGGTGATTCATAAATACAACTGGCTTTCTTACTTAATCTTTACAACAAACTTGAGAAGTTGTATATTACAACTTTACATGGAGAAACTGGCCAGAGAGATCGAAACATTTGATTAAGGCAGCAAGTAACCCACTATGTACTCTTGACCAGTGCAGTATAATGTTCTGGTGATGTATTTGAAGGAAAAAAAGGGAATAGTTCATTCAATAAATATTTTTAAAGCATAAGAGAAAGATTATTTAATACTATCATAGGAATTTGCCTGAATAATCTTATTTTATTCACAATTACTCTGCCATGTTTCCTTGTGTAATTTGTAAAGAATGATGACTATGAGTGGTTTCTGTCAGTACAATGATTGGCTTTACCATGGGTTTTCTAGGTGAGATCCAAATATCTTAACATTTCTTTCATCCCATGATAGTAAATATATATAATATAACCAGATACCTGCTGAGATTGAAAAACCTAAGAATTAAACATATACTCTTTGAAGAATATTCATTTGGTTTCCATGTAGCCGAGGACATGAACATATATGCAGTTTCCAGGAGAAAATGTGTCTTATCTACTGTGCTGGCTTGTGTAGGTGTTTTCAGGGTGGGGTCACCAATGTTAGCTTTTATGGGGATATTGCATTCATAATTTATACCCTATGTTCTCAAAACTATTTTTAATTAGAACACATTATCACTCTCAATAGAAAGCCTTCAGTGTGTAAGTAGCCAAGCATAATAATGAAGGAAAATTGTGTTTCTGAATATAATACCTTAATATATTTACATATAAATTACTGAAATCTTATCTTCATTCACCACAGACAGTTAATTAAGAACTCTGTAGGATTGTAGTTCTGTTCAATATTAGGTGAGTAGTTAGGAGGTTTTATGGCATAAGACATAGATAATCCTCTTTAGCAGCTTTTTGTAGATGGGCAATGACCTACTATGACTGCTTCCTTTCAGAATTGTACTCTGTGCTCTGAGGAGGCCTCCCCCATGGAGGGTGATAACGAGTTAGGCTGGGCTGACAGAGGTGCCTATGCTCCTGGCAGAAGATCTAGTGCAAACAGAAGCATTATTAAGGAGACTGTGAGGGACAGAGTACATCCTGGGAGTGGCGGAGCTTGTGTGAGGCTGAGTCTGGAAGAGGTTGAGCCTGTGAGGGACTCAGTCTATAGGGCTTGGTCTGTGAGCAGTTTGGTCCTTTGGGGCTTCAGCTTGCCTGGGTTGGGGAGTTGTAGGAAATTACAAGCAGATACCAACTTGGCACTTCAGGCTACTGCTGCTCATCCATCACTCCCCAGGATTGAGAAAATACTACTGGGATATAAAGGCTTAGAAGGTTGCAAAGACAAAAACCATAGTGGTCCAATATAATCTTGAGCAAGTGTTATTAGACTCAACTCTTTTATCTTTTTTAGTACAAGAATTTATAGCTATAATGTCTTTATTTCCAAGGGCTTAAAGCTGAACTTAAGACCTCATTCTTGCTAGATAGGAACTCATCACTCAGCTTTATACTTTAGGCAGTATAAACATACTCGTTAAAGGATTTTTTTAATATTAATTTGTGTGTGTATGTGTGTGTGCACGAGCACCTGTTTGTCTATTATGTGCTATGCCCATGTAGTGCCCTCTAGAGGCCCCAGAATAGAGTAATGGATCCTTGGACCTGGAATTACAGGCAGCTGTAAGCCACCCAAGTGGCTGCTGGAAACCAAACCTAGGTCCCCCGCCAGAGCAGCAAGTACTTTCAGACACTGAGCCACCTCTCCAGCCCCAACATCTTACATGGTTTTTGCTCCAAGCCATACACTTTGGTAGCTATGCTTTCATTTAAATTTGTCTCTCAGTTTTTCTTGTTATTTCTTCCATGGCCCTCCGGTTGTTTGAGAGTGTTCTGCTTGGTTTCTATATTTTTGAATTTTCTAGTTTTCCTTCTGTTGGTTTCTGGTTCCTGTCCCTTGTGAGGGAAACAGATACTGTGCAGGATGTCAGTCCTTTAACAATGTACTAAGCCTTGCTTTGTAAGCCTATGGCTTACCCTGGAGAATATCCTGGTTCTCCTTGAGAGAGAAAAGTGCTTCTGCTGTTGCTGGCTGGAACTCGTCTGTCTGCCAGGTCCTGTTGGTCTGCAGTGGGAGGTTCTGCATTGCTTTTGTGATATTCTGTTGTATTGTCCCATCTTCTACTGAAAAGCCATTGTCAAAGTCTCCTGCTGCTGCTGAGCCGTTTCTCTGTTGGGTTCCCACTGGTGCTTGCTTCACATATTTCAGAATCCAACATTACCCCTAGCTCATTTATTTAATTTTTGTGCTTCCCTTTGGGAGATACACTACCATTGGTTAATTTGTCTCTTGTAGCAGCTTTTAGTTTCCTGTCATCATGCTGTAAAGATATTTTTTTCTACTTTGAATATATTTTATAGTACTTTTATAAATACCCTATTTAACCCAGTCTATGTGACAAATACCTTTAACTACAAATTAATGATATCTTAAATTGTGCAGTTTTAAAATGGCTTAACTCTTTTGAAGAGTGGTTTTCTGAGGACTACGATGGCTTTGTGTTAAGCAAATGCTGTACCACCAAGCTGTAACCCCCCCCCCCCCCCCCACTGCAGATAGAAACCACCATGGACTTCCTAAAAGCAACATCTGACCGCTAGGTCTCTATTTTGAGAAGCCATAGAAGTGCATAAGGAGAAGAAATGGGCGAAGTATCCATGGGCGTGGTGTGTAAAGCTTCACATCACTCGTTTATTCACTTCCCAATTGCACAGGCAATCTGTTTCCCTGAAGCATTCGTGTCGTAACTGAGAGTCAGCAGGCTCAGACATGGAAAGATGCAGAAATATGGAAGGAGCCAAGGCTGACTTTGTCGTTTCCAGGTCCCTGGCAGACTGAAAACTTGGAGCTCGTACCCAGAGCACCCACATGGTCATACATTTCAGAGCTTATTAGATTAAACATTCTGGTTTGAGCTGCTCCAGGACTGACACTTCTTGTGAGGGCTTAATCCAAAGAGCAGGCTCTGCTCTGACCCAGCCAGTGTGCTCATGCCGCGCACAGATTCCGCGTTTGAGTTCCTACTGAGGGTGTCTCCTCTCAGCATTCCTGTTTCGAAAACGCTCAGCTCTGGCTTCTTGTAAACCCTCTTCTTCCTGCTGAGTACCACAGCTCTCTGGATCTGCCACAGCACCACAGGGGCTTCTTAGTGCTCTTCTTCTATCACACAGCCCTCTTCTGCACCCCAGCACCTCCATCTGGCTACCTTGTCACCCTTCACGGAAGCTGTCTACTCCGTTAGGCATTCCCTATAATTATTGTGTGCTGTAATCACTCCTGTAGACTGTGATCCCAGAGAGCTCGTCTTAGAGAAGTCATCTCTTTCCTGAAATTCTACAACCTTCATCTGCACTTATCATTATGCATCATCTCATTCATTCATTCATTCATTCACTCACTCAAGAAGTATTTTTTGAGCCCCTATCACATGCCTGGTATTATTAGATGGGAGTCATGTAAGTGTTTCTGTTCAGATGGACTCAGACACCCAGAAACCATACAGTTTTGAGGGGAGAAAGTATTCCAGTGGAAGGGCATCCAGAGACTCAGGAACCCAGGGCCCACACAGCTCTGAGGTGAGACAGTGACCCAAGGGAAGGGCATCCTGAGACACAGGAGCTCAGGAACTACATAGCTCTGAGAGGAAGCCTCCTCAGCAGAGGTGTTGCAGCTCCCACGAGAGGGTCTGCCAGTGGAAGGGCATCCAGAGACTCAGGGACCCAGAATCCACACAGCTCTGAGGTGAGACAGTGTCCCAGTGGAAGGGCATCCTGAGACACAGGAGCTCAGAGACCTCATAGCTCTGGAGGAAGCTTCCTCAGCAGAGGCATTGCAGCTCCCAGGGGAGGGTATCTCCAGCTGAGCTAAGGTGCTGAGGAGCCTCAGCTCTGCTCTGCTCTGCTCTGCTCGCCTTGTCTCGTCTCATCTCTTCATTATTTCTTTTTTTATTTTGCTTGGCTTCTTCTAATGAGAGAGTCATACCAGACAGGAAATCTCATGAAAAATATTTATTGGAGGGTCCAGTGTGTGGAGGGATGAATCCAGGGATAGCTGCCCTATGCTCCCAAGAGTGGGAAGCAGGGGACTAGACAAAGGGGCGGTGCTTATATAGGATTTCTGAGGAGGCGGAGCTTCTCAGGGCAGAGATTTCCACAGTGGGGATTGGTGAGATTTCAAGTCCTGAATTTGGGGAGCTCAGGGATTGGTGGATTTTCCTGTTTAAGGATTGGTCGGTTTCTACTCAGGGATTGGTAGGTTTTTGTGGGAAACTCAGGAATTGGTGGCTTTTTCACACACACCTCCCTTTTCCTGTACCAGGTCCATGGGTTAGGGGGGGAAGTCCTTCCTGGCTTTTGCTGAGGTGCCATCTCTGTAGGGCTGCTGGGGCAGGGGCAGGGGCGGGGGCTGGAGAGGAGGTGCTGCCTCTGTGGACAACTCCTGTGGGACAGCTCCTGCAGTGGTGTTTTACCAAGGCTGTAGCTGAGGCAAGAAAGAAAGTGTAGCCACCATGGACAGATCTTGAGGGGCAGCTTCTGCTGAGGCAGGACAGGAGACAGGCCACCATAGACAATTCCTGCTGTGGCTGCAGGCTGAGGAGACTTCCTGGTACAGCCATTTTGACAAGAGCCACCATTTTGACATGAGCCACAGGAGCTGCCATTTTGGAGAGCTTCCCTGGGACATTTTACTGCAGCGCCATAAGCTGGGGCAGGAAGGAGGGGCCTGACACTGCTTTGATGTTTTTTTGTGGTACAGTGGATTTTGTGGTGCACCCTCAGGGATTACAGGGTGGAATATAACAATGAACAAATGTTCTATACATACGAAGCTTACATAATGGGAGGAGAAGGAGACAGCAGTCAAACAGCTTAATAAGTAATTCAGTATGCACAGGGAACTACTAAAGTCTATAGAGAAATGCTGGAAGGTGGGTAGATAGAGCAAAATGACATGGTGACATCTGAGTGGAGACCTGTAAGAGAGACCTGTTCCAGGCCTGTGATCCATGGAAGCTGGGATTGGGGGACAGGAAGTGGGGCCAGGCTCATACCTCAAAGCCAGCCTCTACTGACATGCTTCCTCCAGCAAGTCTCTACCTCCTAAAGGTTCCTTTACTCCTTAAACAGTGCCACCTACCAGGGACCAAGTATTCAAATACATGAGCCAATGGAGGACAATTCTCCTTCAGTCCCATGTAGACTGGCACCCCAGGTATATACAGCAGGACTTCTCATGCTTCACAAAAGTAAAGGGACATGCCATCAAATGACAATCAAACCACACGAAAAGAAGGGTAAATCTTTACTGCCTGCTCTTGGACAAGGAGTTTTCTGTCCTTCTAATAGTCTGGTTTAGTTTCTGAAAATTCTAATTTGTAGAAGTTGTTTATGTTTATGGGGCATGATGTGAGTTTTCTCAGTGCATGTATAAAATATAATGGTCATGTTCAGGTTGCTGGAAATTCCATAACCTCAAACATTTATTACTCCCTTGTTTTGAGAGTATTCAAAAGCCAGTCGAGTAGCTATATTTTGAAATTAATGGTTAACTTTGGTCAACCGTAGTTAGAAGTCATTTCTCCTGTGCGAATGCACTCCATATCCTTCAGCCATCCTGTCCCTCTCTTGATACCCTCCCCCACTCAGGTAAGCACTATTCTACTCCCTACTTCTGTGACTTTAATTTCTCAAGCGCCTCCACGTGAATGCGAACATACAGTTTTTATCTTTCTGTGCCTGACTAATTTTACTTAACAAATTGTCCTTCATGCTCAGCCATGATGCTGCCTTTGGTATCCATGGAGACAGCCACATTGTGACTTTCTGAGCATCTCTTGCTTTAAGACTTGGCATGAAGTAACATGGCTACATGACCCCTTCCTCACATGGTGCCCCCCAGGACAGCCCTGACTCTCTAATTCTCCACCTTTCACATCTGCCTTCAGTCTCACTGATGGCTTCCCAGTGGCATTTTTTCTGATGCTGATTCTTTGAGGTTATTGAGAACTGCACTCTTGCCCTGGCCCCTGCTCACAGTCCTCTTAACACCTTTGAGAGCATGAACCCCTGTGGTCACTCTCCTAGCAGTCTCTTTCCTTCTTAACCTGATATGTCTTCCTTGCGAATGCAGAATCCTACACAGTGCCCTACCTGTACTCTCCAAAGCTAGCCTGCTAGGATCCTGTGCACAGTGAGAATTAGGCTCAGCACCCCCCCCCCGCACCCCCTCCCGTTCTGACCTCAGTTCCTGTGCTTATGATACATGTCTCCTGTTTTCCTGTGTTCCGTTTTCCCTAAACATTCATTGCCCTGTATAAGCTTCCTACTCTAAGACAAAACAAAAACAAAAAACGGTTTATGTTAAACCAGTGTCAGACCTCAGGACCAAATTCCCTACTTCATGTGTATACATGCTTTGACTAAATCTATTTTCACCACGTGTGTGCATGTGTATGGTGTGTGTGTGTGTGTGTGTGTGTGTGTGTGTGTGTGCATGTGTATGGTGTGTGTGTGTGTATGTGTGTGTGTGTGTGTGTGTGTGTGTGTGTGTGTGTGTTTTGCTCTAAGAGGCCAGAAGAGGACATCAGATGTCCTGTGAGTGGATTTACAGATGTAATCATATGAGCAGCCACGTGGGTACTGGGAATCAAATTCTGGTCCTCTGGAAAAACAGCCAGTCCTCTTCATTGCTGAGCCATCTCTCCAGCCCCACAGTTGGAAATTCTTATTTATGGTGTTATATTAAGTGATATAAATAGTAGTATTTGTAGTGAGTAACCATCTGCAGTCACTGATTGAAACTAAGTCCTGAAACGCATCCTTATAAAATAAATGGAACACATCAAATGATAAGAGCGCAAAGACTGCGGAAGAGTTTTCAAACATCTAGACTTGTACTCTGGAAGCGCTCGGTCTGGGGAAAATGTCTTGGTAGAGTTCTATTTTTTATCAGGTAATTTTATATCTGTCTAGCCTTGAGAAAAGATTGAGATGTGTGCTTGTATAGCATCCAACTTTGAGAAAGCAGAAGAAAATCACTAACAGGAACAGTCTATCTTTCAAGGTTTATTAAGCATCAGACAAAAGTATCTTTTTCTTTTTTTTAAGTATCAAAGAAAAGTAGTAAATACTATTCTGCTCACCTACTTTAGATGGCTAGATCAGCAAAGTACTTGTCCTGCGTGTGATTTACCCAGACAGCCAGACATGGGCGTGCACCCTTGTTATCCTGGTGCTGGAAAAGTAGGTCTCTGGGACTTGATGGACAGCCAGCCTCACCTACTTAGTGAGTGCCAGGCCAGTGAGCAATATGCAGTTCCTGAGGATCAACACCAGGGGGCTGTCTTCTGACCTCCATGCACAATTACAAGTGCACATGTGTGCACACCCACCCACACCAGCAGTACCTAAACATTTGGGCTGAATTATTTATATATATTTGATTGAAATTTTACAAATAGAACTTGGGTATGTTGACAGATTTCCATAAGCCCAGCAGTCCCAAACTTGTGGCAAGAGAAAGGCCAGTTCACAATTGGCCAACTTGCCCAATATTGTCTCAAAAAGGAAAAAACAAACAAACAAACAACAGGTTACAGTTTAGCAATTTTGAATTTACCTGTTTATCAGCATTTGCTGTGAACTTACCAGCTATTGCAGCAAGTATAGAGGAAGTATTTTCCAAATTAAAGATACTACGGTTGGTGGAAAAGAATGAATTGAAAGCGTGGACCGTTTGAAACTTAGAAGTCATATAAAATGTGACCCCGACAAAGATTGTGGATAATACTACAAATACATTAAATAACAAATCCATGCTAGAAAGAGCAGGCTCTGTAGACAGGGTGTAGAAGCAGATATTACTTTAAAGTAATAAAAACATGGAAATTGTGACCAGACGAATTATCCTGCCTTTGTGGTTTCTAGATATGTAATTTAGAGAAAGAAACTAAAATGTTTTTTGCTTTAATATAGTTTGTTATAAAGTATTTAACTTATTTGAAATAGTTATAATTTTTTAAAATTTGGGAGTACTGGGGATTGAATCACACAAGGCCTAGGAAATGTTAGAAAAAGGAAATCACATGCTAGGGATGTGTTGAGTTATATACACAGCCTTCTGATACCCCTTTTTACTTTGGTTGTTTTTTATTGTTGTTCTTTTGCTTAATTTTAAAGTATTGATTTGGTGTGTACACGTGTGCATGCATGTAATGAAGAGAGAACATACTTTGTGAACTCTATGGTATTCTAGATGTAAATAAGAGACAGATAGCTTCTGGGACACCATCTACATAACATTTTTCCAAGGGCCCCTGCAAGTTAACACTTCCAAAAAATTAAAGCAAGCATTTCTGCTAACTCTGCCCTACTTCGCTGTAGCCTTTGCATTTTGCAGGTGCTTGAGAGCACAAGGCATGACTGAGGTCCATGCCTTGTATGGGGACTGTTGCTAAGTGACCGTCTCTCTTACCTTTGGGATTGCTGTGGGGCTCATTAATCAGTTTGTCCTAACATCTGCTCTCCTGAGATGGTCAGCTTAACTGATAGTAAAGGCCCCTCACAGTGAGCCCGAGTTCCTCATCGTCAGTTTCTAGGAATAGCTCTTCTGTCACTAAATTATGCATATTTTTATTCAGAAAAGCCACCCTAGGCTGCCTTACTGGTGATTCACTGTTCCCCCTATTCTCAGTCACCCGTCTTGGCAGAGAGAGGAATGGGGACCACGTTCTGAAAGATAAACGGCATGCAGGCGGCACTCGGAGATGGATTGACTCAGGCTTTCAGAACAGATGAGTGAGTCGCAATGGAAGTTAAGACTCTGCAGGAAGTTCTGCAGAGATTAGAAGACTGGGCCAGACTCTGTGTGGCAGGGATCTGCCCTTCAAGTACATCTTGTTTTGTTCCACCATCTTCCAACTGTCACTGTCCCTCTGTGTGTGAATGGAGAGCTGGTCCTTTCACCACGCTTGTGAAGAACTTCGTTTTTTCTGAGTTCCGATGGCCTGAGCCTTGCGGCATAACACTGAACTGTGGAGCAGACAGGCACCTGCTGTTTGTCTCTAAGCATCTTTGTTAGCCCATCTGGAAGGGAGTGTCTTTGACACACTAGATGTTATGACATCTATGTCTTAGGCACAGTTGAAAATGTTATGTCAGGATAAGTACCTCTGTGTGTGCAGATCTAGGATGAATGTAAAGATTTGGTTCTAATGAACAATTACCTTGCTTGCTATTGCATGTGGTATACTCTAAATTTGTGTTTCAGAGGAAAATTAAGTGGACACGCATAGGCCCCTGTGGTTGGGAAGAGCTGAAGGGATGTATAGAAAACTGGTAGGGACTGATTCTTAAAACAATTATCGGATGTTTAGAGTGGGGCAAGAACTTAGATTATTTTTATGTGGCAACACTTTTGTATGTATGTATGTGTGTGTGTGTGTGTGTATATATATATATATATATATGTGTGTGTGTGTGTGTACTGGCTGGTTTTGTGTGTCAACTTGACACAAGCTGAAGTTATCACAGAGAAAGGAGCCTCCCTTGAAGAAATGCCTCCATGAGATCCAGCTGTGGGACATTTTCTCAATTAGTGATCAAGGGTGGGAGGGCCCATTGTGGGTGGTGCCATTCCTGGGCTGGTAGTCTTGGTTCTATAAGAAAGCAAGCTGAGCAAGCCAGGGAAAGCAAGCCAGTAAATAACATCTGCCCATGGCCTATGTGTCAGCTCCTGCTTCCTGACCTGCTTGAGTTCCAGTCCTGACTTTCTTTGGTGATGAACAGCAATGTTGAAGTGTAAGCTGAATAAACCCTTTCCTCCCCAACTTGTTTCTTGGTCATGATGTTTGTGCAGGAATAGAAACCCTGACTAAGACAGTATATTTATATGCATGCGCAAATGTATACAATAGAATGCATGCTTATGCTTGTTCATACATATAGAGTTAAGAGGATAACCTCAGGCACTTTCTATCTCTTGATGAGACAGGGTCTCCCATTGGCCTAGAATGTCACCAGGTAATCTAAACTAGCTGTCTTGTAAGCTTCCAGGGTTCTGCCTGTTTCCCCCTCTCATCTCACATTACTGAGATTTCAAGTACAATCCCTCCACACCCCCATGAACAGCTTTTTACATGAGCTCTGGGGGTTAGAGTCGGATCCTTACACTTGCACGGTGAGTGTTTTACTGGCAGAGTCATCTCCCTAGCCCTTGAACTTTCCCCAAACCTTATTAACTGAGATATGGGGCTGGAGAGATGGCCCAGTGGGTAAGATTGTTTGCTATGCATCCCCGTCAAAATTGAGTGTGGCCACATGTGCCTGTAGCTCCAGGCAAGTATGGAGATGGGCTGATCCTGCAGACCTTATCTGCCAGCCAGTCTAGCCAAGATGGTGGGCCTCAGGTCCCGTGGGATACAAGATGAGGTAAAGAATGATAGAAAGAGACACCTGACATTCTCCTTGGGCCTCTACATGTGTGCACATGGCCACCCACACCTGAGCATCTACCATACACACACTCATAGAGACGATAGAAAAATCAGGAATGTAAAAAGGTTCCCTTTGGGCTTTTTCTGAGTCATGGTTTCATTGTATGAGTCCCACTGCAGGTCTGGAGGAACCCTAGGTCCTGTCCAGCAGACAGCGTCTGTCACCACTAACCTCCAATAGTTGCTGCTTTGTTACAACTTCTGCCAATTAGAATTTTCAGAAGCTAAACCAGACTATTAGAAGAACAGAAAAAGACTCCTTGACCAGAGGCAGGCAGTAAAGATTTACCCTTGTATATGTTGTATGTGTTTGTTACCATCATTAGTTCTTGCAGCAGCAATAATCAGTTATCACTTTGACCAGAAATAATTCATCTTGCTGGCATAATCAGAACCTAAGTCTTTCTCTATGAAGGTGGGGGAGGGGTGGTTCCCCCGATGTGCCATGCCACACTGTAAATAGGCAGCCTGGGGTGGTACATTTTCAGAATGGATTCATTTTTTTAATATCAGCCTTCATGTTGAGCCCTTAATGGCTTGGGTCTTAATTATCTCCATGAGCACTTGATGTTGATTGAATATGAACCATTCTCCTGGATTTATTGATGCTATGCTCAGAAAAACATTTCGCTGTGTGTTTTGACAAGGTCCCATTTAACACATACTTATTGTGATGTGCTTCCAAAAACCGTGTGTCAGAAATACGTGTCTCTGCTTTCTTGCTACTGGGTTTTGTACCTGTGGTAGGATGAAGATGCTGATGATTGCGCTATTACTTTATCATGCAGCTGAAGAATCTCTCTGAGGGCTCAGCTTCGAAGGTGTTGCTATGGAGTGGTTGATGGCGGGATATGAGTCTCCTAAATCCACCAGATTATAGGACCCCATGAAAACATGATTACTTAATCAAACCAGTGGCATGTGTGTGTTTCCAGCTTGGAAGCATTGCGGTGGTAAGATGTATGATTTATTCTAACATAAGAAGCACCGTGTGCTATATACAAGCCTGAGAGCCAGTGACTAAGATATAAGACCATTTCCCTCAGTTCTATAGACAAATCTATGCCAAGGAAGTTGAGCTGAACAGTCCCTAAGATTACAATAGCAGGAACTTTGTTTCTGCTCATGAATGTTGTAGTTCCAACAAATTCTACTTCCTTGCCCAGTGGCCCCATGTTCTTCCCTCACAGCCTCTCAAGATGACAGCTTATGAGCCTAAGAGTTGTGTTTCCACATCTGACTGGCAGGCCTCAAAAGGGCCATACATAGGTGTCATGGATGAATGACCTGTAAATGCAGGTTTCTGCTTTTGAAAGTAGTTGAGGGTAGATAATCTCTCCTCACAAAACATGCATGTGACAGTTGCGAATGACAAGCCTCACACAGGCTCCGTCTCTATGGCACGCTAAGGTTCTTGTTTTGTTTGGCAAGTTCAGATAATGTCGCTTGGCAGCATGAGCCACTGAGTTTTACATATTCACTCTTTAGTTCCTTCTCCAGCTGAAGTCTCTCCTGGTAACTTGGTGAATCCATAGGCTTATGGTATCCAAGGACCAAACTCTCTTAGGTGTGAAGAACTGGTTCTAACAGTACCTGGAAATACAATCGACCTTCATCCAAAAAGAATAACATTGAAAAGAGAAGCAGCGTAGAGAAATTACTATTACTCCCTGGTTACCTACTGGAAGGGGTGCATAGCAGGAGAAGGACCCGCTTGTTCCTGCTACTCCACTGCTCGAGGTGTAGAGTATTTATGGGTAGGAAGAGCTCTCCCTGGGAGCACTTAGCGTCACAAAGGTGGAGGGTGGGATAGTTCCTGCCAGAACTCCAAATCCCTTTAATTTCCCAATTCTGTACAGCCTTTCTCTACCAGTGTCTCCAGGGTGAGTTCTACTCCTTACAGTTTCTTGGAAGGCTGTTTATGCTACAGGGAACAAAAGCCCCAAGCTCCCTCTCAGCAGCTTAGAAAGAGGCTGTCAAGTCCCTGTGTGCCTGCTGCCTATCGTTTGGAGGAAGCTTGCTTAGAGTGAGTGTATGACCTCTACAGTCACCTATATGGTGGCTGTGGTCTATTAGTTTGTTTCCCTGGCAACTGGCTTTCATTCTCTCCTCATTTCACCCCTCCCCTCTCGAGAATTGCTTACTCTCTATTAATCCATTAAGTACACCCATTCACTAAGCATAGTCTACTCTTTAGTAACTTGGTTTTCCTTTTGTCAGTACACCCTGCTTCCTAAGCTTATTCCTTTCATCCCCTGCCCCCCCAGCCCCCATTTAAAGTCCATTTGAATAGAGAACTCATTTGAAACACATATAAAGGGCTTGTTTTTGCAGAAGATTAGGTAGTGAGAACAAGTTTGAACTGAGACTGTAATTTACAACTAGAAATGCTCCTATGCACAGCTTATTATTAAGAGGGAAACAAAGTGTGGTTTTCAATTGGTGAGTTAACTTCCATGCTCCGTTCTGAGTCAGGGTTCACCATGAAAACGTTTATCCAGAGTAAGCTAGATATTGGCATAGGCGGGCCTCTCTAATGTACATGGAATAGGTGGTGATGTATATTTATATTGTTTTATGGCTTGGTTATGACTATTCCACAATCAGATAATTGGAGTCCTGAGCTCTGAGGATGTACAATTTTCTATGATCTTCATGGGGACCTGTTAGCTTCTCATAAGCTTTGACCTTATGTATGTCTCACATGAATATAAACTCTCTCTCTCTCTCTCTCTCTCTCTCTCTCCTCTCTCTCTCTCCAGTCTCCTTCCATCCTTCCTTCCCTTCCCCCAAATTCTTCTACTACTCATCCCTTTTCTTAGAAATCAGGTCTCTCTATTGCAGGCTGGGCTGGATTCAGTGTAGCCCAGACTGACCTTACACCAGCTCCTACATTAACTTGCTAAGTTCTAGGAGGAGACGGGTGTACAGCTGCATCCTGTTGGGAACCTGATGGAATGACAATTGCCAACAGTAAAACATAGCTCACATGTATTCAGTACTTACCATTGCATGCATTCTTAATGCATCAACTCATAGCTAAGTAACTAAAATAGACTCAAGTCAGATATTGTACTGGCAACTGGTAAACACCATTGTTTCTTAAAATTGTAGCACTCTCAGGGTCCACTGCCCACCCCTGAGACAACAAAGAGGTCACCTGGGTACCTTCCTTTCTCTTCTCTCAAGTATTAAAGTCTGACTTTAAAGAAATGCAGGAAAGAGCCAAAGTAGTAGGTGGTCCTCCAGAAACTGGACTGACATATGACACAGGAGAGTCTGAGAAGCCGAGAGGACCCACCACCCGGGCCACTGTATATAGGGATGATAAAACAGGCCAAGGCTATCCAGATGGCACAGAAGCTAAGGGTGTCCAACACTAACCCAACAAGATGAGTTCAGCATCACAGAACCCATACACAAGAGAACCAGTTATCAGAGTTGTCCACAAACACACCATGGTGTGTGTGTGCGCCTGTGTGCCCTCCTACGAAACTAATGTAATGATATATGTCTAGGACTTTATTTTTCATATGTTAATAGTCAATACGCATAATATGTTCATTCTATGAACAAAATGAAGAGGAACAGGAAGAACAGAAAGACATAAATTTGCCAGAGTTTATGTCTCCTGATGGAAATGTTGAGGTTGCTAAAAACAGTGACACTGATGGTGTTGCAGCTGTGGGAAACACCTCTGTCCTTCCCATTGAGGTAAATTTGGAACTCACAATTGATGTAGTATAGTAGTGTCACCTTCTATTCCAAAGAGGGATGATACAGTCCTGACAAGCTATTTTATTCATGACTTCTTTTAAAGGGGAGATATTTATACCAAAAGGCTGAAGTATTTTCCCTCTGTCACCTGACTTTTTCAGCAAGGTTCCTTTCTGATTGAACACATCAGTCCTTGTATTTTACCTCCATGGCTTGGTTGCATCTTGATGTAGCTATTCTGTTCAACTACAGAAATAGCGCTTTAATAATCTGATTATGGGATGTCACCTATCTGTTTCATAAAGACAGACCTATTGCTTTTAGTGGGCTGTGCAATGTAGGATATTGAAGCCAGACAGATATCACAAGAGAGAGTTAGAGAGACCCCACCTAGTTAACTAAGTTTAAAAATACACATGCACAGTAGGTCTTCTCTCAGTCCTTGCTAGAAACTGTCACAGACATATGTACGGATGTGCCCCAGTCTCCTGAGTAATGTTAATTCCAGTAAGATTTACTGTTGTACTGGGCACGTTCCATGATTGAACATGCACAGTGTAACATATGGGCCATTGAGTCGTACCTGTAGCACCGCGGAACTAATGTGTTAAAACTATGTTGCTGAAACGTGTGAGGTCATGTTGCAGACATGATGTTGCAGACATGATGGCATCTCCTCAGATCTGCTGGACAGGAGAGGTTTCTGAAGAGATCACAAACCTCCATCCTCTCAGAGCTGTGATACACTGAGACTGCCTTTCCTACAGGATGAGAAGAAAGTGAAGCTCTGCTGTGGGCAGGGTAGAGGGAACCTTACTCTCCTGCCTCAGCCTGGCAGGTTGAGAGTTAACATCATCAACATCCACAAGCCACGTTCACAGGATACACCTAGATGTTACGTGATAAAAAAAAATGGTACTTGACTTCAGTTGCCTCTCTCTCAGTGACTTCAGACTTTAGCCTAATCGAGACGGCAAAAAGTATCAGGCAGCCTCAAATGATTCCTGCTTAGACCTTCTCAAAACTACTGAGGTCATCCCGAATTAGGGCAGTCTGAAGAACTGTCCCAGGCTAGAGGAGCCTAGGGAGACAGGATGAGGAAATGAATGGGGCAGCCTAAGGGGAAGGCACTCTGCGATAGGGCAGTAAGAGAACTTGATGAAGAATGGATGAGAATCTGCATACTACATTCGTCCCTTTCCTCTAATGATAAAGATTATTTTAAATGAAGTTTACTTTAAAATAGATGCCCTCTAATTTAGAGAGTTTATGCAAGTGTTAACAGGAGTTGTCTTGGGAAGTGGGGTAGTAATGAGCTACATTTTCTTTTCTATGTATTTATCTATATACAATTGCTATGTCTTACCCATCTGGGTATTTTTTTTAAGCTTAGAGAATTTCTCAAGAGTCAGGGTGGTGCATTAAAGATGCAGCGGCTGTACTTGACCCTCTTTATCTTGCCTTCACCCTTCAAATCTGCCTCCTTTAAAATGCTAGAGAGCTGGGAATTTATGTGAAAAAGAAAGAGGTTTATATTGACTTTATTATTCAAGACTCCATAGCAACTAACACCATGCAGGCTTGTGTAGAAAATAATTATAAGCCAAATGGAGTGAGGAAGTCTGATGTCACTGGACTGTCGTCTGTCCCAAGCCTGCTTCTGCCACTTGTTTCTCTCTGAGCTGTTAATCTTTTTGAAAAGTTTTTCCTCTGGTACCCTGGGCTTACCCCTTCGCCATGAAGACAGGATGTTCGCCTCCTCCAGAACTCTTAGGCAAGGACCCTCTTGCCTTAAGCATGTGCTCTGAGGGAGTTCTTGGGCACCTGTGTACTCGAGGTCTCTTTGACCATCTGAGGGTCTCCAGGTCAGCTCATGCACCTGTTAAGGACATAGCAGCTACTGTCATATCCATTGGTATCCTGGTTCCTGGCTTCAGCTTGCCAAGCCTTGCCAATCCCTTCTTCTTAAAAGCTCAGGCAGGATGATTGCCCCAGTTTTCAGCCGAGGTTCTGTTCCCAGTTGGATAGGCTCCCTGAATGACTACACTGGATGCTTCAGTTCTGTGGTTCTACTAGGCCACTGGATCATGCAGTGAATTGTCTCATGTCAAAATCATTAATTTAAAATGAGTGTGCATACATGTACACACACAAACATGCAGAAATGTGTCTCGTGGCTTTGGGAGATTGTACTTCAGACATCTCTCGGAGCCACTGCTTGCCTCCCCGGATTCTTTCTTTAGATGGTTCCTATCTCTGGGTGCTTCCTAAGTTAGTTTCCACCCTCCCAGTGTTGGCCTCTTCATGTTCTTACTGGTTCTAAAGTCAACAAAATGTGATCAGGAAATAATGCCAACAACGTTATAATCACTTCAATTAATGTTAGGAATGGGAAAAGCCCCCCCCCCCCCAGGCTTCTGTTTGGAACACATGAACTCCAGCTGGTGGGTGGTGCTGCCTTAGGAGCGCCTGGAAATCTTAGGAGGTGGGGCCTGGCTGTCACTGGAGCTGGGTCACTGGGGGTGTGTTATCCCTGGCCACTTACTGGTTAACGCGACATCCTGGTGGGTCAAAGAGTAGACAGTTCTCTCTGTGTCACATCCTTCTTATGCCATAATGTTCTGCATTAGTGTGGGGCTAAGCAACCATAAACTGACCCACTTAAACCATGAGCCAACACAAATCTCTCCTTTTGCAGTGGTCAGCTTTTTGTCAACTGGATATAAATTAGACTCGTCTGGGAAAGGGAGAGAATTGAGAAACTGCCCCCATAGATTTGGCAACAGGCAATGTGATGGAGGAATTCCCTTGATGAATAGTTAATGTGGGAAGGCATAGGCCACTGGGGGTGATGCCACCCATGGGCCAATGGGGAGTATAAGGAAGTAAGCCAGGGGCTGGAGAGATGGCACAGTGATTGAGCACTTGTTCTTGCAGAAGACCCAGGTTTGATTCTCAGTACTGGAATGGAGGTTCCCATATCTATAACTTCAGTTCCAGGGTATTTGATGTTTTTTCCTAACCTCCCAGCACAAGGCATACATGTGTACACATACATACATGCAGACAAAATGCTCATACACATAAAATAATCTAAAAAGAAAGAAGGCTGAGCTAGGCAGGAGGAGCAAGCCAATTAACATTGTATCCCATGGCGTCTGCTTCAGTGTTTTGTTTTGTTTTGTTTTGTTGGTTTCTCTGTGTAGCCCTGGCTGTCCTGGAACTCACTCTGTAGACCAGGCTGGCCTCGAACTCAGAAATCCACCTGCCTCTGCCTCCCGAGTGCTAGGATTAAAAGCGTGCGCCACCACGCCAGGCTTCTGCTTCAGTTCTTGCCTCCAGGTTCCTACCCTGCATGAATTCCTGCCCTGGCTTCCCTCAGTGATGAATTGTGACCTGGGCATTGTGAAATAAATTGTGATGAAATAAACAGTGATGAATTGTGTGAAATGAAATTGTGTGAAATAAATGAAATTGTGTGAAATAAAAATGAAATGAAATTGTGTGAAATAAACAGTGATGAATTGTGACCTGGGTTGGTTTTGGTCATGGTGTTCATTACAGTAGTAGAAAGCATGCTCAGGCACCTCTCTTATGTTTCTCTGTCAGCTATTTCGGCCTCAGTGATTAAAAGCAAAAGTAGCTAGTATAATTACCATCTTCTGTGATTCAAGCACAAGTCTTAGCTAAAGCTTACTAATGTGTAGAGATACTCACTGACCACAGAGGGTCTTTAATATTAATTATCTTTTGTCACTTATGACCACATGCAGATTACTCATAATTGAAGCCACGCTCACTTCCAAAACCCGCCAGTTCTATGATGGAATCCAGCTGGCCGTGAAGTCAGTTAAAGAATGAAGGACTACGCTGCCTATGGGGAAATGCCTTATTAAAGAATTATGTGCTTCTCATGTTTCTGAGAGTATTTGATATTCATCCCAGAGTGATAAGACCTGGAAACTGCTGCTTTAAAATTGTGTCAGTCTGGATGCCTGGAGAAATATTCATCCATTTGAGTTATGTATTCATACTCATGTTTAGCAGTAATTGTCTTAATGGAAGAAAATGTTATTTTCAACGGAGCTGCCGTTGACTGAGTGCTACTTGTAATTCTTGATATACTTCTTCATTATATTTGGAAACATAAGAAGTTTCTATTCAGTAGACAAGCAGTTAGAATATACTTATTTTTTTTAACAATTTTATAATAATAAAATATTTAATTTTTTTAAGAGACAAGGTCTCCTAATGTAGCCTGAGCTTCTCCTAATGTAGCCTGAGCTAGCTAGCCTCAAACTTAGAATCCTCCTGCCTCAGCTTCCACAGTGCTGGGATTTCAGTGCATCCCATCTGGATATATACCCACCCGACCTGGGTAGTTCTAGTGAATTTTTGCTCTCATGGGACATCCTTTTGAAGGGCATAGCTTATGAATACATATCCATTTTATATGACCGTTTATGGTTCCAGGCTAGAAGCTTGGCCATCTCTGCATGCTTAGCCTGGAACTTTTTGAAGTGGGTGAGGATGTTTGTGACTAAGCAGTTCATTTACTATTGCATTTGTGTCGGTTTTTACTGAACTTAGAGGGTAAAACATGATGCTAAATTCATTATAACATTTATTCACTTATCAGTCAGATGATCAGCATACAAAGTAGTAGCTTTTCTTTTTTCTTTCTTTTTTTGTTTTTTTTTTTTTGTTTGTTTTTTTTTTTTTTTTGTTTTTTTTTTGTTTTTTTCGAGACAGGGTTTCTCTGTGTAGCCCTGGCTGTCCTGGAACTCACTCTATAGACCTCGAACTCAGAAATCCGCCTGTCTCTGCCTCCCAAGTGCTGGGATTAAAGGCTTGTGCCACCACGCCCAGCAAGTAGTAGCTTTTCTTATAGCGGTTTCAAATGTACTTAGTTTTGATTGGTCACTCACATTTGCTCTGCCCAGCCTTCTCCTTGTCCCTCCCATCTTCCTTCCATCTTCCTGTCATGTGTGTCTGATTATGCTATCCTTTAAAGCCCATTTTTGTCCTCTCCGTGGGCCGGCCTTTTGCTAGCCTTTTGGCCTTTATCCACACGTATTCCCACATAAATGCACTTCATATATACCATTATTTTTTTTAATCCTGGCTTAAAGGTAAAATATATATATATATATATATATATATATATCAAAGGAAGGCATATTCATTATATAAAATGAAAATCTAGACTGTAGAAGAAAGTTTATAATAAAATTTGAGACAAATAGAAACTGAGTACACCTTATTCAAATACTTGGTACTGGGAGTATCTCAGATTTAGAATTATTCTTGATTGGGAAACATTTTCATATGCATGTAAAATACCGTAGGGATCTAAGTTCTGAGTGTCTAGGTTCTGAGACAAAAATTATTTTATGTTTCATTTACTTATACAGTTTAGCCCGAAAGTAATTTTATAGTACTGGTGTTGCGTTTTGAGACAGGTCTCATGTAGCCCAGGCTGGCCTCAAGCTCACTGCATAGTCAAGGATGACCTGGGACTGATCTTCTGCCCCTGCCTCCGGAAGGATGGGACTTCAGGCATGTGCCACCATGCCCAGCGTCTCTGTTTTGATGGCAGCTTGTGATGCTGGGTCAGGTGTACAGGATGCTGCTTGTGACAGATGGTAGTGTTCCACCAGCTTCAAGTCTGAGAGCATTAAAATGCTTCTCCCTTTCATAGGCTTAAGCACCAAATCTGGAACTAGTCTAGAATCTGTCCAGGAATTCCCTAAAGAGGAAAAGATATTTTTCTAGTTTTTTTTTTACCTCGTGGTTAACTATACCATTTACCCACTGAGATTCTTAGGCGTATAAAGCCACCACATTCACTGAACTAGTGAATGCCAAACCGTTGCTCCCAGGGGGAGTTCAGGATCAGGTCCCTCCCTTCCGAAACCCTCGGTCACAGATTTTTAGAATCTTGTGTGTTGCTACTTAATAGTAGATAAAGTATGGCTTTTTTAAAAAGGTGCCTTGTTTAGTATATGTTGCTGATTCATTAATGTTGAGTTCATGGCCAACATCAGTATAACTCAGACCTCATCAGGTATGGAACTTACATGTTTTTCTGTAGAAAACACACCTCAGGCTTGCTGAGCTTAGAGACAGAAGACAGACCCCAGGACATTGCTTGGACACCTGGAAAGCAGTAAACAGCACCAACAATCCCCCCATATATGTGAAAAGCTGAACATTAAATCAACTTACAAAGTGGGATTTGCATATTGCACCTAGGGTTGAAACTTGAAGTCACAGCATGCCCTCAACTGGGAATGTGTCTATCACGGGACTCAGATTTTCTCTCCTCTGGAAGAATGGCCACAAAACTGCCCCAGGTAGTTATCTGGGAGTTGCACAGATGTCTCAGCCAGAAGGTAAATTTATAAATATGAAATCCACAAGTAATGAGGCTACTGGATACTTAGGTTTTAATTTCTTCCCAAATATTTTTCTCCAAACATGTATACTATAGAGCTTCTCCCCCACTGAATTATTTTGGAATTTTAACTCCATTAAGTGTAGGTGTTTCTAGTTTTTAAATGGGCGATAGATTATTTTGTGGCCAGGGATTTCCACTTTGGCTGGTTTAGTCACTAAGATGATAAAGTGACTTACAGACAACCTACCAAGACGAAACCTGCATATGCTTTTTGCTAGTGAGTTGTGTGATGGACTGTTACAGAGTTCTCTCAGTTCCCTTCCTTCAGAAGACTAGCAGGCCTATAGGGGCTTTCCCTGGTCAGGGGAACTGCTGCCTTTCAGTTCAGTTCTGTTTAAGGAAGCTTGGTTTCTTGCATGTCTAGTTGTGATAATCACTCTATGCTTTCCACTTCAAAACCTTTTCCTCCAGATCCTTCTGACGCTGACCTTGTCTCTGGTTCTTCAAATTCGCTTGAGGAGTGTGCTATAAATTATGGTAGTTTTATCTTTCTCCAAACATCCCACATAGAAAGGGAATCTAATTCTTCTCTCCCCGGGTGGATTAAACTCAAATATAAGGGGATAGACATGATATGCATTTCCTGCCTTGGCTGTCTATCTGGGCTTGGCTCCATGCCTAGACTCCTGCAGGCAGGCTCTCATGCTCTACCATGGGTCTAGCTGTCTGCCCAGCAGAAGGCAAAAGGTCCAGGGGGAACATGTATAAAAGCCATTTCAAAGGGCACTTTTCAGTGCTGAAATTGAACTCAGGCTTGACCTTCACATGTTAGGCAAGCACTCTGTCTGATCCCCAACCCCAGACAAGCCTCAGTCTTACTTAACTGGGACACGTGACTCTAGAATGGGCAGTGTGTTGCTGAGCTAGAATGCCTCAGGAGCAGAGGTGCTTCAGTCCTGATAATGGGAAACTCCTTGATTCACTATCTCAGATGGAGCCGAACATCCTTTTTAGATACATCAAAGTCCTGTGTAGTTGGTGCTACCTGTAACCTTGTGTTTTCCACCAGTCCTCTTTGTTCCAAGAAATAAAGACTCCGAGACTTATTATATATGAATAAATGCCTAAGCTAATAGCTTTGGCTTGTTCCCTGACTAGCTTATAACTTAAGTACCCATTTATTCTATTCGAAGATATGTCACATGACTGGTTACCTTGTCCTCAGAATCACAAGAGTGTCTCTATCACCATTCCCAGGAGAATTGCCCCTTTTTGCCTGTCTCTATCCCAGCATTCCCCCCACCCCCCCTTTCTCTCTTCCTTTCTGCCAGATGTCCCACCTCCTAATCCTGCATCAACTCATTGCTCATAGGTTTTCTTTCTTTTTTTTTTTTTAATTGACAGGTGAAGCTTTTACACAGTGAGTACATAAAAGAGTCCTGTAGCACCCTTACTGACTGACTCTTTAGTCATATGAAGATAGTTTCTTCCTTATCTATTTAGGATGTTAGAGTATTGACCTGAATTCCAAATTGTGCTACAATATTGTAGATACAGTTATAGAAGGCAGAAATGATCATGTTCCCATCAATTATTTATTGTTTAGTGTAGGAGTAATGCTCCCAGGTATTGATGTGTTAGAATTCAAGACAACTAATGTCTTGACCTTGGTCCAGAAAGCTCAAAACAGCTGTTTAGGTTGTGTGTTAGGTTTCCACCATATAACCAAACACCTAAGATAACCGTGAATAAGAGTTATATTCTGGCTGACAGTACTGCAAACTCCAGGCTTTAACTAGTTGAACCCAAAGGGTTTAAGGCATAGCAAACTGCTCATTCCATAACCAGGAAGCAAGAGAGGAAGAGAAGATAGGGCCATTTAATCTCCATCGGAGACATGCCCCAATGATACACTAGGTGCCACCACTAAAGGGTCCAGCACCCCTTACCAATGATACTATCCTTAAAGACATAGACCTTTGGGAAATATTCAGGATCCAACACCAACCAACTAAGAAAGGCTACACAGTTTATATAGAGATATAAATTTCTTGGGATTTTAGTGGAAAATGAAGTAACTGTACTATTCAGGAAAACATTACCCATCCCAAAGACACTTAAAATCAAACTTGACAGGGAAATGAGGGTTTCTCAGTTTGGGGAGAGGAGTTGTAGTGGGCGAGACATACCCCATTCTCAGAACACAGCCTGCTATTTGCTTTGTTCCATCAGCAGTTGATGTACCTTAAGTGTCAATTGCTTCTTTCTCTTAAAAATAGAATTTAGAAAAAAATAATAATTGCCATTACCCAGGGTACCAATTAGTGGAGGCTGGGCTAATTAAGCTTTTGCTGTAACTTTAGCATATCAGACAGCAGCAGTATAATAATGTGTTTTATTTTAATATTAAGAGAGGCTTTTGTTTTGTATTTGGTTCGGGTAGGGTGGCACATTTGAGCCATGTGAGTTTCATTTGGAGGTGCAGCTTACAAGTCCAAGTTGACATCTTATAACCATTTTTCCAACATGCATTTAAAGTGTAAAGTAAGAAGAAGAAAAACAGAGGCTCAAACAAAGCACTGGTATTGGGGCAGGTGGCCAAAACCTGTGTCGGAAGGATGGCAGCAGCCGCTGGGGGTCTTATGTGACAGATGAAGGGGTTCAGAGGAAGAGGAGGCTTAGCAGAAATCCTAGAACATGAAGGTCAAAGGTCACTGAAAGTTCTTCAGCAGTAGCTTCCCATCTCTAACCTCTCATGGGTTTGACATCTTTCGTTGTGATGATATCAGATGGGTGTCTTGAAGGAGCTTGGCACAGAGAGAAAAGCAGGGGGCTTTGAGACATGGTCTAAGTTTAGGCCTGCCCAGCCTTGTGGTGATGTGATAGCAGCTAGAGTCTCTAAGCCTTCCTTCATAGCGCTAAACTTATCCCAGGACAGATTCCCTTCAAATCAGTCTGTGTGTCTGTCTGTCTGTCTGTCTGTTTCTCTCTCTGTCTTTCTCTCTGTCTCTCTCTTTCTCGCTGCGTGTGTGTGTGTACATTGTGTGAGTGCATATGTGAGTGTGTGTGTGTGTGTGTGCGCGCGCGCGCATGTGTATGTATTTGTACGGGTACACAGTACCCATCCATGCCTGTGGAAGCCAGCAGACAACCTCAGTGAGGTTCCTCACATATCACCCACACTTTCTCTTTTGAGATAGGGTCTCTCCCTGTCCGTTGAGTTTGCTGATTTAGCTTGATTGTCTGGTCCCAAAAGTCTGCCTGTCTCTTCCTCTCTTAACTCCAGGATTACAAGCATACACTACTCTGCTTGGCCTTTTTCCCCACTTGACTGCTGGGATCAAACCCAAGACTTCATGCTTGTGCAGTAAACACTTTACTGACTGATCTGTCTCCCCACTTTACTTTGAGGGTGGGAGACTCCCAAGGGTTTGCAGATGCTTATCACAGACTGTGAGCCAGAGGAGAGACTCAGCAAATGGATTTTCTCTCCCCTTACCTCTACCCTATGTACAATTCCACATTACTCCTTAGCAAAATCAGGATGCATGTTTCTGCAGCACAGTATACCATTGTTTCACAAGTAGCATCACTATGTCAACCTTGGCCTGTATGGCCCACCATGCAGTGTTATAGCTATGCAATCTGTATGCTGCCATTTGAGAGACTGCCCATGCTGACACTGCGTTCTTCTATGCTTGGATGGGCTGAGAGTCCTGGTGAAATCTGAATATGTTTATTTGCTATCCTTGTCAAATATATAGACTGAATGGTGGTTGTGGGCCAAGAGTTTTTGTTTGGTTGGTTTTTTTAGTGGCTTAATTCAGTCTGATGATCAAAAAACCATAGGGAGAGAAACGAATAATCTCATCTAAGTACTTTCTTCCTTTACCTCTGATCCTAGTTGGATGGTACAACTTGGTTTTTGTTGCTATTCAACTCTGTAATTATATATTTTGCTACTAATTTCGTTAATCTTTAGATGACTAAAGGAGCTGCTCTATCTTTGCCTATTCTTTAAAAACAATTGGTCTATCCTGCTCCCCTCTAATAACATTGATTTTTTTTTAGAATTATTTTAGAGTTTATTTACTCCCAAGATGGCATCACACCTACCACCATCACCACTACCCAGCTTTGTAAGTACCTGGGCTGTTTAGTTCCTTCTAATTAGGAATGACTGTTTAGACAGCAGCTGTTCAGGGAGTGTGATCTCCCTTACCTAGGAAATGACTGGGTATTAAATATGGACGCCTTGCTCGATGCATTGGTGTTTTGCTTTTTATGTCCATGATTGCATGTTACATTGAAGTTCTTGGGTCTCACAGTAAGAAGCCAAGCTAGAGTTTCAGCCCCTCGATGCTCATTTTCTTCCGTGTCTTCTCCTTCTTGTGGAAATTTCTCAAGCAGCGGTGATGTCTTCTTGACCCCGTTGGTGTGGCAAAATATACAGCCTACAAGAAAAAACTACTTACTTTGGCACCCAGAGTTCAGGGCTTCGGGCCCTCAGAATCATTGATTTTAGATGCATCAGAACCTCAATTTGGCAAGAGCAACTGTGCTCACTTTGTGACAGACAGGAAATAGAGAGAGAGAGGGAAAGAAGGGACAGGGATAAGATAATCCAAGAACCCAGCTCTAGTGACCTAGCCCTTCTAACTAGGTTCCACTTCCCAAACTTTCTAATACCTCTCAAAATACCATTGCCAGCTGGGGACTAAGCCTTGAATGCACAGGCTCTCGGCAGATGCTATTCATTCAAACCATATTGTTCTCCAAGTACGTTGTTTGAAGGAAACATGTTGTGCTATGCACAGGTATCTAGAGAGAAAGAGAGACAATCTCTCTCTCTCTCTTTCTCAATGCTCTCCATGTAAAATTGGTTTAGAGCTTCATGTCCAGAAGGGGCATCCAATGTCCAATGCCAATTGAAGGAGAGATTTATTCAGTGTGGAGACGTTGGCCAATCACTGAGTCGTATGAACTCTTTCCAGTAAGCTCTTTGTCAGCCACAAGTCTTGGAGAAAATGGGGCACTGATTGTGGAGGTCACTGATCATTTTACTCACTCAGATGACTGTCTTAAAGCCAGCGTGGCCTGGTCTACACAGGACCTTTCATCCTGCCTTCCCTGTCTACTAGACAGAAGTCCATGGCCAGTGAGTAACTTTCAAAAGAAATCTCCTTTATAACCACTTATTGGTGGTTGGTTAAAAGCCCAGTGCCCATGAATAATTTTGAACCTGATTTGCAGTTTTGTCACAGTGGTCTAAAAGCCTCGGTAGTGTGAAGAATTTTACCACCTATAGTCAGTCCCTTTATCTTCTGAGCCGAGGTATTGAGGTCACCTTCTATGGATCGATCAGTACCACCAGCTTGTTAGACTCACCTATCGTATGAATCCAAAGTAGAAGTGGAAGTGTGCACTGTGATATTGGATACCTGGCAGATCAGCAAACGGTGATGCTCTGCTTTGATCTAGGCAATAAGGAAACAGTGTGAGGAGGTGGCTTGGTCGGTAAAATGCAGAGCTCGGTCCCCAGAAATCAAATGAAAAATAAAAGTTGGTTGTGGAGATGCACAGATGTTAATTCTAGCTTAGGCAGATGCAGAAATGGACGGATCCTTGGGGCTAGGGTAATGAGAGAGAATCTGACAAACTAGGGGAAAGTGAGGAATGACAGCTTGGCCTCCACATGAGCGTGCATACATGTGCACATGAGGGCAAGTATGAGTACCTGCACACACACACTCTCACACACACACTCACACACATACACACTCACTCACACTCACAAACACTCACACACACATACTCACACTCATACACACTCTCACACACACTTACATACTCACACACACTCACTCACACACTCATTAAAACAGAGGCTCTTTTATGACTGAGTTGAATTCTGTTGCTACTGTGCTCCTAGTACCTGACTTAGTGTGCTCCGAGAGAGGATGATTGTAGCCTCCCTGGAAATCTACACTGAACTGGGACCTAAATCTTGTTCAGAAGCTGTGACAGGCAGAAGGAAGAGCAGAGGACCAAAGCAGGAGGGGTTAAAGAGACTGCTGAGCCTGAGTGCTGTGCTGCCACTTGCTGACCTGAGAACTGCCAGTCTGGAGAAGTGTGAGGAGGAGGTGGGAGCTTTTAGCAGCTTCTCAGTGCAGCCAGGAGCTCAGCTGTGCCAGGCTTGAACTGTGGCAGGGGAGGGGGAGGGGGAGGGAGGGCTGCATCTATTGGGAGAAGGTGGCAGCCCAGGTACAGGCCAGCAGACACCCCTTTTTATTGTGAGACCTCCCCCCACCCCTGGGGTGAGTCACCTTCTGGAGGCGGGTGAGAACCTGATTGTGGAGGCTCTGGGAAAGCCCACATGGAGCCTGGAGCCTCCGCAATTATATAAATGGAAAGTTGAAAAGAAAAAAAAAAGATGCACAGGGTTTGTAAAGATGGTTACACTGTGGCTGAGAACATTCTCGGCTGAGAAACTGCAGAGTGCTGCGGAGATGCTGAAAGATTTTGGGTTTTTGTTTTTTTGTTTTTTGTTTTCTTGGTAGCAGGAGTCAGAAGGGACCAGGTCCCATCCCCTTGCTTTAAAACAAACAAACAAACAAACAAAAACAAACAAACACAGAAACAAAACAAGTAGAAAAGATTGCAATGAAGTGTATGTAGTCCAGAGAAGGCGATGAAAATAGAACTTTGAATGCGTTGAATGGCTTCCTAAATCTGAGAGAGGATAAAAAGGGTTTGGAATTGAGACTCTTAGCCTAAAGCTTTGTGTCTGCCAACTGAAAATGGCAAAAATACATCTTATAGGAAAGGAAACCCCATACTTTAGGGACAGAGAGGGGCTGAAGAAGAACCCCCGTGCCTTCCTCAGGAAAGCCAACACCAGTCGGTTCCTCAGAATGGCACTAGCTGGGAAAATCGCTAGTTACCTCATGCCTTGGGAAGAGATGAGAGCACATGACGTAATCAGTATTCCTGTCTGGCTTTTTTTTTTTATTGTTTAGTAAACAGAGGTAGGCATATTTAGCAAGAAAGATGACACAGGAAAGAACACACAGAAAGCTAGAAGGAAGAGTGTTGATGAGCATAGACAGGACTGGACCAACATGTTTATTTTGCCTTTTCAATTCTGGTTGCTACACTTACCGATTGATGGTGGTGGTGGTGGTGGTGGTGTATTTTACTGGCTTTATTTTTGTTTTGTTTTGTTTTGTTTTGTTTTATTTTATTTTATTTTATTTTATTTTATTTTATTTGGTGGTTTTTTTTTTTTTGCCATTGTTTACAAGTTTCCTTATTCCTATTGTGATCTTATCATGAAGTGTACCCCACAGGCTCACCGTATATTGAACACTTTTGTCCCAGGACAAAACCCACTGGGGGTACATTATGTGGTTAACCCCCATGTCTCTACCCATCAACTCCTACCACACGATCCTCTGCCCAAGTGCTGAGAACTGAGCACCAGGGGCTGGCGTCTCTGAAGCCTTGATTCCCCCCATCCCCAATTCCTTCCTCCCCTAAGTCATTTCTGTCAAGTATTTGGTCAAAGAGATGAGGAAGTTAAATATAATTATTATGGAGATTACTTACAGCCAAAAATGAAATTAGACTGGCATTAATTTACAGAGGGAAGTTATGGGAAGCACTACAAAGCCAATCATAGATATGTAAGCCCAGAAGCAGTGGCCACCATGGTGGTCTTTTGTGAGTGTCTCTTGGTTCATCATTTTGGTTACACACACAGTCTTTCCCTATTGCCCAGTGGAAAACACAAATGTTACATGATGCTCACAGGGTGACAGAGATTTTAGTTTTCTACATCTGATGGCTTGCTCACCTGTGGAGCTAGCCCAAACTATGTAAGTGACCTCTTACTATGTTCCTGCTCTGTAAACTCCTTCCACATGCAGTGCTCACTGACCAGAAGTAGGCTGACTAGCCAACAGGCTCCTCTGGCCTCCACCTTACCAGAACTGAGATTACAAGCCATTCCTGGCCTTTGAAAGATGGGACTTCTGGGAGCTAGTCCAGGTCTTCTTGTTTGCATGGCTAGGACTTTAGGACTGAGCTATCTTTCCAATATCTACTTCTGACATCTTTCATAATTAGAAGCACATATTGGTACTATTTTGTTTAATCAAACTTGGGACACATAAGAGAATGCATTTCGAGGAATGTGTGATAGGCAGTGTTTTCAATCATTTAAATTT